>NC_064818.1:73107530-73215918 GCF_023721935.1 Panthera uncia | reverse complement strand
AAAAAAAAAAAAAAAAAAAAATTTTTTTTTAAAGCGCCAATCATGTGCCCACTTAGACAAGGATAGACACCTGACCCAAGAGGTTTCTGTAGTATGGACAGGACAGATGATCTCTCAGTCCCAGAGACTCCAAGAGCTCATGGTGCTCAGTTATGAAGACATGAGAGGCACAGGACCACACACCTGAGGAACAAGGCTGCCATGTTGGGTCACGTGCTAAGTCAGGAGGCAGCCCCTGAAATACAGGGAAAAAAAAAAAAAACAGCCTTTACTCCTTATTTTCTGGCCCATTTCGAATCCTCATGGAGCTTGTCTTGAGATACCTGTTGTACAGGTACAATAAATCCTGCTTTACTGGTTTGGGCTCTGATGGGGATTCCCTCCCTGAGATCAGACCATTCCATCTTGATGCATAAAAGCCCCTGGGTAGGTTCAACATGACAAGCAGAGCCTTCAAAGGCGGTTGAAAAGAGCCCACGTGATCCCTGTAGGTCAGAGTCGTACCCAAAGCACAGCCCTTCTGGAGGAATCACCAACAGGAGGGTCTGGAGCACTCCACTGGACCTAGACCTGGACTAGAGAGGGGGGATGGGAGTTTGAGAAATGCTAAAGTGAGAGCAGCATGCTGCAGAAAGAAAGAAAAAGGCCTTCTCATGGTTTCCAGGGTATGGGTCCAACCCTCTGAGCCTATGAGGCTACCTAGGGCCACAGGGTCAGATTTCTAAACCGCTAGCTGCTCCAACATTAAAACCTTTACAGCTCCCTAGTGCTAAAGCCCTACTTCTTCACTGAGGTATCCAGACTCTGGCTGGAGTCTCCAACCAGCTCAGCTCCTTCTTTCCCACCTGACACCACTCCCCCAGCAGCCTATGTTTCCCTGAGCAGCTTTGCTCTTTCACACCACAGCTACAAAGAGAGTGCACAAATGCCACCCTTAGGGGACCTGATCTAAGACTTTGTCTCTCAACTTGCCACCATCCTCAGTCCCTAAATCAGAGAGAGTATGGCTCAGCCTCCAGCCCCTGGCCAGCCTGTGGGGAGGGTTGTCCAGCCCCAACTTAGAACCCCTTGTCTGGCCAAGATAAGAAGGTCTGTGGCCAGCTTATCCAGCAATTATGAACCCCACTCCCAGACTTGTAAACTGGCAGGAGGGACCATCTAAACCAGAACTAGATAATAAAACATCTTCTCACCCCTATCCCAACCCTCCCAAACTGGCCAAATCCAGGCCTCATGGGAAAGCGGCAGAAAAAGCCTGCTGGTTTCTCAACCAGCTGCCCAGCAAGAAACAGCAGCTAGGCCTCCTTGGCTCCAGTAGACCCACCCTCCTTGCTTCCTACCCTGTGGCTAGGGTTAGACAGTGCGTTCCCTTGGCTGACCCTGCAGCTTTACTATTTAAACTTCCTTACCTTTAAAAACATACCAAAACTGCCCCGGTGGCTCAGTCGGTTAAGTGTCCGACTTCGGCTCAGGTCATGATCTCATGGTTCATGGGTTCGAGCCCTGCGTCAGGCTTTGAGCTGACAGCTCAGAGCCTGGAGCCTCCTTGGGATTCTGTGTCTTCCTCTCTCTCTGCCCCTCCCCCGCTTGTGTTCTCTCTCTCTCTCTCTCTCTCTCTCTCTCTCTCTCTCTCTCTCTCAAAAATAAACAAACATGAAAAATAATAATAAAAATAAAAAATTAAAACATACAAATTACGGAAGGGAGGGAAATCTCATTGGATGGCGGCTGACCATTCGGGAAGGGCTCTTCCTGGTAAAAACAACCAGTATTGTTTCTAAGAGCAGGTTAAGCACTCAGAATGCTCAGGCCCACAGCAGCCTCAAATGAACTTCCCCAAGACAATGGACACAACTGTTTCACCTCAGGACATCCTCCTAGAAGAAGCCAGGGGTATCCTCTGTCTCCAGGTGGTCCCAGGATCAGCTGGAGGGGTGAGGCCTAGAGAGGGACCTGAGGTATCTCAGTCTGAGGGGCTGGGACCTGGCCAGAGCAGTCTCAGGGGCCTCTTTGAATTAAGTGCAGCTAAGAGGGATGAGCCAGCAATTCTAGATTAGGACCAGCAAAGCCCAGGGATTTCCCAGAGGATCCAGAATGCCTGGAAATACATACACGCCTTTCTAGAGGAGTGATTCTTACTTCTGTCACAGTGGAACCCAGGCCCTCCAATGGGGGTTGAACCCCCAACTGCCTTAGTCAGCTCAAGTTGCCATAAAAAGTCCCGTAGACTGGGGGGCTTAAACGGCAGGAATTTATTTCTCATAGTTCCGGAGGCTGGCAAGTCCCACATCCAGGGACCAGCCAATGTGGTTCCCTGGTGAGGGTCTCTCCCCAGCTTGCAAATGACTGCCTCCTCACTATGTCCTCACATGGGGGAAAGAGAAAATTCTGGTCTCACTTCTTCTTCTTGTAAGGACACTAATGTCATCATGGGGTCCTACTTTCACAACCTCATTTAAACCTAATCACCTCCTAAAGGCTCACTTCCTATTACCATCCCACTGGAGGTGAGGGCTTCAACCTATGGATCTTGGAGGATGCAAACATTCAGTCCGACTTTGGATCCAAATCCCCGCTCCGCCGCTCACCTGCCTGGGAGCCTCAGCAAAGGCTTGCTCTATCCCGAGCCTCAATTTCCTCATCTGTAAACAAGGCTGGTGATGTTTGGCACACAGAGGAATTCACAGGATGAGGAAAACTAAGGAGCAGAAATCAGGGAGGACAGAGCCGGGCACGTGAGGAGGGCTCCAAACATTACGGGCTGGAGGGGAGCACTCTGAGACCAAACATGCATGCCTGGTTCACAAGGGGAAGAAGATCCAGACACCTATTGCGTGGTGGGTGGGAATCTGAAGCCAGGTCATCCGACTTCCAAGAGGACTTCTGCTTCCCACTCTTGGCCTCCCCCCTCAACCGTCTGCTGAACGCATAGGAATGTTGAATGCTGAATTCCCAAGGAATGCTGAATTCCCAAGCTAGGAATAGGATAGCCTCTCCTCAACTTCCAGACAATCTTCCTGGAGGGCCTCACGCTGCGCTGTGCTGGACCTGGCCAATTGGGAGTATCTTCTCCCATCTGCCTGCTGAGGGAAGTCAGGTTGGTAGCTTGAACTAGGCCACGGAGGGAATATGGACCTGGGCGAATGCTATCAATCGGGACGTTTTTATTTCCAGAAAGCTACTGTTAAATGTTTGACACGCCGGTGGCCTCACAGCTACTACACATGTGGTCAAGCTCTGGCCTCTCACTCAAGAGGCCAGACTCAAACCTGAAGTCGCCCTGTCTGATCAGGTTTTGAATTCCAAAGCCCAACCGGGAAAACCAAAGATTAAAGAGACATGCCCCACATGGCTTCTCAGGGCATCCCTGGCTGCGAGGAGGAGACCGTGGGCACCATTAGTATGTGACTGTTGTTTTAGTCCACCCCGGGCCCCTCTCTCGGCTGAAAAGTTGTCCTGCCCCCACTTACTATGCTACGTTGCCGAGCACCGCCTTGCTACATGCACGTGACTCCTAGAACCCCACACCACATTCACAGTGATCAGTTGTGGGTATGGACACAAAACCCAAGCAAAGCTGATCAGCATGCTTTAATGAAGTTTGAGATATGGGTGTTGGGACAGGGGCGTCTTTCTTTGGGTAGGGGTGTAGTTGCAGATCTTAAGGAACAGACAGCAGCTGGCTAGCTTTCCCATGATGGGGAAAGAGATGAGCTATCACAGCAAAGAGAGAGGCCAACTCTCAGGGAGAAGCAGAGCCGATACAGAGCTTTGGAAATGGAGAGACAGGAAACAGAGAGGAACAATCACCCGATGATAGAACTTGAGCCCCATTCGGGACTAAACTTCCCAGACACATGTGCCAACAAGTTCCCCGGGGTGGGTGGGTTGGTTGTTGGTCGGTTGGTTTCACTTAAGCTAGTTGGAGTTGAGCTTCTGTCACTCATAATGGAGAGACGTACCTAACCTCACTTATCTTGCTGAAACTCAGAAGATGCAAGCAGCACGATGACACAGAAACAAGTTGAAAGCACCAACGTAGAGCACTCGAGGTGGCATGCAAGCAGCTTGGTTTGATTTTTTAAAAAAAGAAAACATAGAGCTTCCTGGAGCATATCACATTTGAGACAAGTGATGCTCTGAGTCTCTCTCCAACGAGCTGCCCACCATATCTCTCAGAATGTGTATTATGAAAAAAGAAAAGACCCATAATTAGTCATCTGCGAGGCTTTCAAACTTGGGGGAAGAAGGAGTAGAGAAAGGAACGAGAAGTGAAGATTAGAAAAGAAAAGCTAAGAGCATGATGGAGAAGGCAACTTCCTCTTTAGCCAAGGGCTCAGACTTCCAGGCCAGAAAACTTTAAGAATCACCCATTCCTGGGGCGCCTGGGTGGCTCGGTCAGTTAAGCGTCCGACTTCAGGTCACGTCATGATCTCACGGTTAGCAAGTTTGAGCCCTAAATCAGGCTCTGTGCCGGACAGCTCAGAGCCTGGAGCCTGCTTCGGATTCTGTGACTCTGCCTCTCTCTGCCCCTCCCCCACTCATGTTCATGCTCATGCTCATGCTCTCTCTCAAGAAATATTTTAAAAAAATCTTTTTTAAACCAAAAGGATCACCCACTCCTGTTACCCAAACTGATATATCTATAGAACAGTACTCTAGAAAATACCAAGAGATGGTCCACGAAAATAAAACAACAGCAAAAAGGTGGGCTTCCATGCTGAAATAATTTTGGAATACCTTATTTGTACAGTGAACAAGAACATTTTATTTGTCTGCAGGACTTCTCAGTGCCTTTGATATAAGAACGTGCATTCTGAATATCCAAAAACATATAGTAAGCAATATACTACCCCAAATACTTCACCATAGAATCCTTATTCTCAGATATGCAGGTGGTGTTCCATGGAACGTGTATAAAATGCAGATCTAATCAAAATTCTGTATTTACAGGTGAAGAAAGCAATGCTCAGAAAAATGCAGTTACTTGCTAAAGGTCCTATGAAGCAAGCAAATCAGTTGTATAGCTTGAATAAGAACTCTGGTTCCTTGACTCCCTGCCCAATGTTCCTTGAAGCTCCATCTTGTTATAATGACTCCAAAGGAACTTAAGTCAGGCGTCTTTTGGTCATTTCCTGAACGCAAGGCGAAGTAATATTAAAAGGCAAGGTTAAGACACTCGTATGTAATCTTCGGACGGCACAGAAACTACTTTGGCTCTGACTTCAGTAATCCACACTTCAGTTGCCATCAGGAATACCACTCACGCTTCCGAATTCCAACAGACAACTTCAGTCCTACTTCCTGGTGGGCCTGACCAGCTGCCGAGTGTCTCCATGTGTGAGGGGTAGTATCAGTCACACGCATGTTTGACAACACAAACTTGGTTTGGAACAAATGTCACAGTGGGTCACAGAATTAAAGTGAACTTCTGAGAATAAAAAGGAAATATGTCAAAGGCAGATTCATAACAGAATTCATACCAACATGTTATTGGGTCAGTTTTAACATCATTGCCTAAAATGATGGTATTTCTAATTTTTGAAGCAGATGGCAAAAAAAAAAAAAAAAAAAGATTTTAAAAGATTCATAATCAGAATGATAAGGATTCTGAATCGGGTACTAATTAGCTTTTAAAAAACTGAGCTCGGGGCACCTGGGTGGCTCAGTCAGTTAAGCGTCCACTTCGGCTCAGGTCATAATCTCACAGTTTGTGAGTTCCAGCCCTTGTCGGGCTCTGTGCTGACAGCTCAAAGCCTGCAGCCTGCTTTGGATTCTGTCTCTTTCTCTCTCTGCCCCTCCCCACTTGTGCTCTCTCTGCCTCTCAAAAATAAATAAATGTAAAAACAAACAAACAAACCTGATCTCAAGAGAATGTTATTATCACATTGTATGTCCAAGAGAAGAAGCCAATGACCCTTCTGGGTCCATGTTCTAGAACTATGCTGCCCAGTATCGTAGCCACTAGCCACTATATGAATTCAAATCTTAATTAAAATTTAACTAAATGAAAAATTCAGTTCCTCCATAGGACTAGCTACATTTCAAGTGTTCAACAGGCACATATGGCCAGCAGCATATATAGTATTGGACAGATAATAGAGGACATTTCCATCATTGGGAAAGGTTCTATTGGACAGGGGTACTCCAAATGCTCTGACTCACTTTCCTGGTCAGAGCTGATTGGCCAGACCAGACCACGTGACCCAAGGGCAGCCAACGGACAGCCGGAGTCTCCACAGCATTACCTAAATTGAAGGCTTTGCCCACCAGAAAGGCAGTGACTAACTCACCAACCAGTCTCTCTCTTTGGGGAGTGTGAGCTCAACAGAGTTAGTTGTTAATGGGAACCGGAGACACACAAGAGCAGATATTATGAAGCAGAGAAGGAAGTCACGAGTGGACAGAGTCATGTTGAAAGAGAGAGCATGGGGAGCATGCCTGGCCCCTCAGCTGGGAGAGAACTCAGGCATGTTCTATTCTGTTTCTCAAGAGTTCCCAGTGGAATGGAGTGAGCTGCCCAAAATGGTACGTTGCTTGAAAGCATGCCCTTTATTGGCTTGCTTCCTTCCTTTTCCTCACTTCTCCACTGGGACCACCCCCCAAATAAACCACTTACATTCAAATCACTGCCTCAGAGTCTACCTCTGGGGGAACCCAAACTAAAAGGGGTAAGGTAAACAGAGTGAGTCTTTGTTCCTTGCAACATGTACAATATGTTCCTTGTGCATATTGGCTCTGATCAGTTTGGGAGCCTAGAACATAATAAAAGGTAATGAATGTTCATATATCACTGGTGGGAATGCAAAATGCTACCACTCCTTGGGAAACAGCTTGGAAGTTTCTTATAAAGTTAAACATAAACTTACCATATGACCCAGCAATCCCACTCCTAGATACTTACCCAAGGGAAATAAAAACTTATGTTCACACAAAAAGCTGTTCATGGATGTTTATAGTGGCTTTATTCATAATTGCCAAAAATTGGAAACAGCCCAAATGTCCTTCGACTGGGGAACAGATAAACAAACAATGGAATAATACTCAGGAATAAAAGGAAACTGATACACGTAGCAACATGGGTGACTCCAAATGCATTATGCCAAGAGATAGAAGACAGACACAGAAGGCTCCATTCTGTGTAATTCCATGTACGTGACAGTCTTATAAAGACAAGACGAAGGGGCAGAAAACAAATCAGTGGTTGCCAGGGGCTGGGGGTGGGGAAGGAGGTGACTAGAAAGGAGTCTGGGGGAGTTTCAGTGCATAATAAAAAATGCTTTTGATCGCGGTAGCAGTTACATGACTGCTTATATTTGTTAAAATGTGCAGAACCGTGCACGTTAAAAGGGTGAATTTTACTAATGGATAAGTGGGAAAATAGACAATGATGGCAATACTCTCAGCCAGAGCCCCAAACATACTCTGGGACTGGCTGCACCACAACCCCTCTTCCAGGCGGCCCACGTGCCACGTAAACAAAGACTGCAAGACTGCAAGTTGGTCAGTCAGCCCAGCCCATCCACAGCATCCTTCCCAGTGGGCTCAGCGACTTTGCCTCAAAGCTCCTGAGATATGACACACTCCCAGGTTTACCAGTGCCTCCAGAGGCATCGTGTCAGACCTGGGGAGCTGGGAGAGAGGACATTCTCCTTCCCGTTTTAGAATCACCGCTTTTGTTTCTCCCTAGGCCCACTTGGGAAAGGTGTCCAATATAGCCAGTCTGCCAGGTGGAGAATGTTGACCAAAGTTTCCATTAGAAAAATTAGAAACGACTTCCAAACACTCACCGGAGAACCCAAGAAGACAGCAGGGGGCTGTGACTGGAGTTACTGACAGTTCAGTTTCATCTTCCTACAAAACAGGCCGTTTGGCCAAGATGACCTTCCAGGGCCCCTTCCTCCTACCGCAAACACAAGCACTGACGAGGCACTTAGAACTAAGAGAGTGCCATTGCAAGGGGACGGCCACCAGCCCCAGCAGGCTCACATGTGGCTCATCCTCCCCGGCTGGGGTTTGGTTTGGTCTAAAGGCAAGAAACAGTGAGAGGAGGCACACCAGCCCCTGCGACAATGGCATGATAATGTCCATTAAGTGTCACAGCATTCTGTGCTTTCTTCTTTTCCCTAGGGGACTCCCAGAAATGGCCCCCAGGAACACCTGAAAACGTGTGCCCTGTGCAAAAGCACATACCCAACACAGCACACACCCCTGGGGCAAAGAACCACCAAGAGCTTGAACGAAAAACACCCTCCAGGCCCTCTTCCCCGAGGCAAAGCTCCAGAAGCTGTATCCGGGAGATGCTGCATTTTTCCAGAATTGTGTCATTATTCACAGAGAGGTTCACTCTCAGGTCTCGAATTCAGCCTGGAGCTGGGCTGGGCTGCCCAGAGCCACAGTGAAGAAAGAGCTGGCCGCTCACACCATTTTTATGGTGAGCTATGACCTCCAAATGAGCTGGGTGTGTGCAGGGGATGGGTGCCGAGGCTGCTGGTCCAGCCTTGGAGAGGCCACGCCTCTGCCCTCCGTGCTCATCAGGGAACAGGCCCGTGCAGGGGTTGGACTCAGTCCACTGGGCGCATGCGATTGAGCAGCCGCATTGAGGACTCCAAGCTTCTGATGAAAAAGGGACAGCAGGCTTGGCCCCCTTCTCCAAGGTCTCTCACAGCCGCAGGGTCCAGGAGGCTGAGGAGACCACTGAGCCTGGAGAAGTAGACATTGGTGACCTGAGGTGACTTATTTTCTGATGCAATGCTAAACTTGAGCTAGTTCCTGGCTGCTCCAGTCGCCCATGCTCTTCCTCGGAATCTAAGGATTCCATCAAGGACCCGTGTAACCTCTCTAGAGCTGAGCTCTACTACCGAGCTCGGAGGGCACGGGGTGCTATGGACACCGCTGTGCCATCCCTGGGCTGCCACCGCTGAGCCAGAGGGACTTGCTAGCAGTACTCCGTCACTGACAGGCTAGGACAGCCAGGGTTTAGGGCCAGTCTGCAGCAAGGAGGGAGCATGTCAAGGAAAGACAGGCTAACATCCCCTAACCAGTATGGGACAGGGCCTTTGCAGTCTACACTGACCCTGACCCTCACCCTCCATCGTCAGTCCCTTTCCCTAAGAACTCCTTGGGGACGCCTGAGTCACTGGTCCCAGGGGAGGAGGAGGACTTGCCTGATAAATAAATTGGGCAAGCTCCAAAGTTCAAACTTTCAATCATGACCTCATCTCTCAATTTGCTCAGGGAAGAGAAATGCTGTTTATTGGGGTCTCCTCCAAGACCCATAAACATAAAGCCAAAACCACCAAATGACCCTTAAGCCCCTCACCGACATTCTCCCCCCCCGCCCGCCCCCTGACACACACACACACACACACACTTAGGAATTCACAAATAAAAGCAAGTCAGGAAGGTAACAATTCCATCTCTTAATAGTATCACCTTTACCTGTAAGACAGGAGAAAAACAGAAATATAGAATGTTCTAGGGGCGCCTGGGTGGCTCAGTCGGCTAAAGCGTCTGACTTCAGCTTAGATCATGATCTCGCGGTCTGTGACTTCGAGCCCCGCGTCAGGCTCTGTGCTGACGGCTCAGAGTCTGGAGCCTGCTTCAGATTCTGTGTCTCCCTCGCTCTCTGCCCCTCCCCCACTTGTGCTCTGTCTCTCTCAAAATAATAAACTAAAGCAAATTTTTTTTTAAGAATGTTCTACAGGAACAGGGGAAGGGGGCTTTACGGGAAAGATGAAGACCAGAAGGAAGGCACTCTTTGCCCAAGGTCATGCTGCTACTTTGGGTAGAATCGAAACCATACTCGGGCCTCGAGTTCCTGGTCCAGCGACCTTCCCCTGCCTCGCCAGTACAGTCCAGTGCACCAGCTCTCAGTGCCCTGGAGGCTGGAGGGGCCACACGTCCCAGGAAGAAACATTCCCAGAGCCTCCCTACTTCCTGGACCTGGGAAGGGGCTGCACTCCTGCTCAGTGAGGCCCAGCCAAACCCCTCCTGGGAACTTCACCCTGTGCACTCTTCAGGCTCCCAAAGGGGGAAAAGCAGGGCAGCGCTCTGCCTATGGCAGGCCTGGGCCGCTGGGGGTCAGAGCACGGGGCTCCATCAGTGGCCCACGTCACCAGGGCCAGAGGTTGGAGCTGCCCGGCTCCACTCCATGGCAACCTGATGTGTCCCTTCTGCACACCTGTCTCCAGAGCGTCCTCACACACCTGCTCCCGGCAGCACCAGCACACCATGCAGACCAGCGGCAACAGGAACCCACGAGGGACCGTGCTTGCCGCGCTCCAAGTCACATGCCTTGTTTCCGTTACCTGGGCCTGGGATGAGCTTGGCGCACCAGATGTAGCAATACCCCGAGGCAGTGAGGGTGGATGAGAAAAAGAAAACAAAGCTTCCTGGCGGGAGAGCTGAGGGTGGGAGGTGCCCAGGACAAAGAAGCAGGGTGCAAGTTCAAGACCACCAAGATCTAGGCCAGTAGCTGTCAGTGCTGGCACATTTGGCAGTGTCTGGAGATGTTTTTGGTTATCACGATGGCAGGCTACTGGCACCTACTGGCATCAAGGGGTGTTGTTAAACACCTGCAAGGTGCTGGACAGCCACCATGACCGAGGACTCTCCAGCCACATATGTCAGCGGTGTCGAGGCTGACAGATCCTGGTTCAGGCACATGCCTTCCGGAAGAAGGTTTTTCCTTTTACTTCCTTTCCCCCAGACCCTTTCATCATTGCTCTATAAGACAGCAAGAAAATAACAGGGGAGTCTGACAATTACAACTTCAGATAAATGTTCACAGCCTATCAGAATGGAAGCTTCGGCTTTTCATCTGTTACAATGACCATTAGTAACCGGGCTGCAGAAAAGAAGGCTGCCTTTTGGGAAAATAACTCAGAGCAAAGACAGGCTAAAGAGGAAGTTCTGAGTGTTCTTAAAAAGTTTAAGCATCAAAGAAAGGCCTCCGTGAGGCCATAAACAACCAGCGTGGGCTGCCTTTTTGATTAAATAAGAAAGTACTCTTACAGGGTCTTTTGGATATAGGCTGCTTTTTGTTTTAATGTGGTTTTAATCAGGGAATCGTGGCTCTTTGTTCCTTCAGGAAATTCTGTCAAATGGTTCACATTCCTCAGACAGAACTACTGTCTATGCGAGTTAAGATCCCAAGTTCTAAATTTCGGGGTAAGCCACGTCTTGTTGTTGTTTCTTAATGGCAACGTGAGAAAAAAAAATGCGTGGGGAGGAAAGAATGCAAATGTTCGTCATTGAAAACACACACAAAACCAGAAACATCTCCCTAGTGCACAAGGTCGAGAACACGTTGGTAAATCTGCCTCGTGTTTTGCAGACGTGCTAATGGGTCATGAGGAATGCTGGGGCAAAGGCCCTTGACAGGAGCGCAGGGAGATGCCTAAAAATAGACATTTCGCCCAAAGGAGGGTTATCTGTTAGAACTACATCTTTCTTAGCATGACTGAGCAGCACACACTCTGACGTTGGAGCGTGAAAAACACAGACGCACTATTACCAATTCTCTTCACTTAGAAGGAAAGGAGATGAAGTCAGCTGCAGCTAAGGCACTCCCTTCAAGGCTCACTGCAAATTTTTCCCGGAGCTTGTACCCAGTTTCTGGGATGCCAATGTGGAAAAGCAAGGAGAGAAGATACAGTGCATCTGGGATCTCCTCACCCCTTTCTGGAAGTAAGGGACTCCAGCAGAAAGTTTCAGGGAGTCTCCGACAGCTGGGTTCCAACCCCACTTAGCATTGGCAGCTTAGGGACTCAGAGCAAGTTATTTCATTTCCCTGAGCCCTCCCCACCCCCCACCCCACCCCCAGTTTCATCATCTGTGACACAGAGG
Organism: Panthera uncia; assembly: GCF_023721935.1. Taxonomy (NCBI): domain Eukaryota; kingdom Metazoa; phylum Chordata; class Mammalia; order Carnivora; family Felidae; genus Panthera; species Panthera uncia. The sequence goes on along the minus strand of NC_064818.1, from coordinate 73,204,068 downwards.
TGGCTGTGAAAACTAAAAATGAGAATTTGCAGGTGCAGGGCCGAGCACAATAAACGGTGAGTATGTGCTGATTCGAGGAGAGAGCTTCCAGCAACAGCCACGGCCCACAGGTCTGGGCACAGGGCTCTGAGGGGCAGACTGGCCTCCGAAGAGAGCCCACCAGGCTCCTCCCAGACTCAGCTTTCTCATGGACTGCCTGAGCCCCTATATCTGGTATTGTCAGGAATGTGGGACAGCAGAGACTCCATCCATGGGAGCAAACTCTGGTGAAGCGTTCTGGAAGGCAATTAAGGTAGCACTTATCAACATACCCTTCACCATCCAGCCCACTTCTGGGCATCTGTGATATTGTTCTGTATGTGCACACAGACTCACGCTAATAACAATGATGCAAACATAGTAACCAAACTCTACTGAGCGTTTAAAAAATTCTATGCATTTTACATGTAATTTATGTATGTACATTTCCTACATGATACATCTGGCATATGCCACATGTGATATTTCTTTGATACATGCATTAAGTAACTTACTTAGCTCTCCAAGGTAGGTATTATTGCTATTATCTCCATCTTACAGAAAAGGAAGTTGAGACATGAAGAGATTAGTAACTTGCCCTAGGTCAAGGGTCGGCAAATGTTTTCTGTAAAGGGCCAGATGGTAAATATTTTAGGTGAGCCAGATGGTCTCTGTCACAACTACTCAGCTCTGCTGTGGTAGCACGAAAACAGCCCCAGACAATAGGTAAACAAATGAACATGGCTGTGTTCCAACAAAACTTTATTTATGGACACTGGATTTTGAATCTCTTGTGATTTTCATGTATCAGGAAACACTATTTATTGATTTTTTTTTTAAACCACATAAACATAAAATCATTCTTGGCTTGCAGGCCATACAAAAACTGAGGAGGATGCATTTGGCTTGAGGGCAGTCATTTGCCATCCTCTGCCCTGGGTCATTCCCCCAGTCTGTGAAGTTCCGGTCTAAGTCAGGCTCCAGAAGGCATGTGCACGATCTCACGCTATCATTACTTCATTTAAGAGCAAGAAGAAAGAGTAGGCAAATGGTTTGATAAATCATGCATTCATATTATGGGATACTCTGCAACATTAAAAGTCATATATATATATATATATATATATATTTATATATATATATATATATATATATACGTATATATATACATATACATACTGACCTGAAGGAGCTCTGGGCATGCTAAGTGAAAAAAGCAAGTTGTGCATTAATCCATGTATCATGACCCAGTGTATGCATTCAAAATGAAACTAAGTATGTACATGTGTATGTATACATATATACACACGTGTTACAACTAAGTATGTACATGTGTATGTTACATATATACACACAGTGAACATAAGAAAAAGATCTAGGGGCGCCTGGGTGGCTCAGTCGGTTAAGTGTCCAGCTTCGGCTCAGGTCACGATCTCACGGTTCATGAGTTCGAGCCCCGCTGTCAGCACAGAGCCTGGAGCCTGCTTCAGATTCTGTGTCTCCCTCTCTCTCTGCCCCTCTCCTGCTCTCTCTCTCTCTCTCTCTCTCAAAAATAAATTTAAAAAATTAAAAAAAAAAAAAAAAGGACAGGAAGTACAAGCAGCAGGAGAGGACCGTGGGGTGGAGATGGCGAGATGGAATCCCAAGCTTTCTATAAGCTGCTCTATACGCAATCTGAAACTTCTCTTACTAATATAATAAAAGAAAAAAACTGAGGTGTTAGTTACAAGGCCTCACTTGCCAACATACTTTGAGCTCTCTGAGCAGTTTCCGTGTACCAGGTCTAATCCAAAGCTGGTTAAATTAATTACAGCAGGACAAAGACATGATCTCTAGAGGGAAAAACAAATAAGCAAACAAAGGTGGCCTAAAGTACAGTAAATAAACACAGTTATGTCTCTCTTTGACTGTCAACGGTGATCTTCTTTTTAATTGCATATGTGTCTAACCTAATCTTCTCTAGATACCATTAACCTTCAAACCAAGGATGTCAGTTGTAAACAAAGGCTTCAAGGTTTTCATCTGGTGTGTGATATTCCAGGCATAGCTTTCTTGCCTGCATAAACTTTACTTTATGAAGTTATTTTGGTTTGCTCCACTGGCATGAGCACAGCTGAAGGGGGAGTCATGGACTGGGGAAATGAGATTTCCCTCAGTGCCAATTTTTAAATCCAGCCTCCAGGTCCTCTTATTTTTTTGGATGCTTCCCACAGTCACATTTTTTGTTTGTTTGTTTTACATGAAAGAGTACATTCCCTTTCCTCAAGCCAGGTTTACCATTTTCCATTGCTTTTTATTAAAAACGCATCTTATTCAAATGGAATGTTCTCAGAGTTTCCGCCTTTCATTGGCCTGGGTAAGAGAGTCCTGGAGTGGATGATGCCTCAGGATGGTTACAGAGACCCTGCATTTCAGGCTGCCTCCATGCACCAGATAATCACATCTGCAGAAAATAAGAGAGTCCGGAATCCCATCTCTGACCCAGGACCCCAGACTCATTCTCAGATCTAGAGCAGACAGACCCCAGTGGGTCCTTCTGTGCCCATTAAAATAGCAGCTGGCTGGAGGAGAGTCTGAAGACGCTAAAAGACAAATCTGAGGAGTAGGGCCTTCTTAGGTGACATTCCCATCAGTACAGTGAGGGCTTTCTGTTGACCAAACAATGAATGTTTTCAATCCTAAGCAACACCTTGTCTGGAGGGTACAGGAAGGAGCTTTAAACTTCAAGTATGCATGCCTCGCTAACCCCAAATTCATGACATAACTGTATGCACTGCCCAAACTGGCAGGACAAAGCTAACCTAGCCAGTGTTCAAACCGAGCCATCTTGTTGGGGCCTCTAGATGCCATATCTTCGATGTGACCACGACTGACATCCTCAGTTGTGATGGAACATTACTTACCCCCTTAGTCAGGACAATTCTAATTCTTTGCTTTGCTTTTGTGATAGGATCACTGTTATGTTTTCCAAATGCTCCCAGCCATATGAGGAACCAAAAAATAAACTATTAACACAATTCAGTTTACGTATATTTTTTGTGATTGAAAAAAAAATAATAACATGAGATCTACCCTCTTAACGATTTTTTTAAATGCTTATTTTTGAGAGAGAGAGAGAGAGAGAAACAGAGCATGAGCGGTGGAGGGGAAGAGAGAGGGGGAGACACACAACCCAAAGCAGGCTCGAGGCCTGAGCACAGAGCCTGACGCGGGGCTTGAACTCACGAACCTCAAGATCATGACTAGAGCTGAAGCCGGATGCTTAATTGACTAAACCACCTAGGCACTCCAATAATTTTTTTTAAATATACAACACAGACTGTTAAATAGGCACAGTGTTGTAAAGCTCTTTCTAGAACTTTTTCATCTTGCATAACTGAAACTTTATACCAGTTGAACAGCAACTTTTCATTTCTCCTTTCTTCCCAGCCCTTACCAGTCTCCTTTCTGTTTCTATGAATGTGACTACTTTAGATTTCTCATATAAGTGGAATCAGACAGTGTTTATCCTTCTGTGACCGACTTATTTCACTTAGCATAATGCCCTCAAAATCTATCCACACTGTTGCATGTGGCAGGATTTTTTTCTTTTTTAAGGCTGAATAATATTCCACTGTGTGTACATACGACATTTTCTTAACCTGTTCATCCTTTGAAGAACATTTAGTCTGCTCCATCTGTTGGCTATTGTGAATAACATTGCAAAGAACCCGGGAGTACAAATATCTCTTCAATGCCCTGATTTCAGTTTTTTCAGAGAAATGCCTAGAAGTGGGATTGCTGGATCACACGATGATTCTGTTTTTAATTTTTGAAGAGCAGTCACACGGTTTTCCATAACGGCTGCACCATTTTACATTCCTACCAACAACACATGAGGGTTCCAGCTTTCTCCACGTTCTTGCCAACACTGGTTATTTTTTTGTTTCTGATAATGGCCATCTCAACAGGTGTGAGGTGATACATCACTGTGGTTTTGATTTGCATTTCCCTGATGATGAGCGATGTTGAACATCTTTCCGCGTACCTGTTGTCATTTGTATGTCTTTCTTTGGAGAAATGTCTATTCGAGTCCTTTCTGTTTTAATCAGGTTACTTGGTTTTTTGCTGTTGTGTTTTAGGAGTTCTTTCTATATTTTGGATATTAATCCCTTATCAGATACGTGGTTTGCAAATAAACAATGACTTTACTGCAGTGTCTTATGGCCTACTGGAATATAAATTTTTTGGACATTTGTATCAGGGGTCAACAAGATAATGCCTGTGGGGCAAATCTGGCCTAGTGCCCATTAAAAATAAAGTTTTACTGACATACAGCCTCACCCTTTGTTTAGGTATAGGCTATGGCCCCTTTAAACCTGAAACAATAGAGGTTAGTAATTGCAACAGAGACCACATGGCCCATAAAACTAAAATGTTTACTCCCCACTCTTTATAGAAAAAGTTTGCTAAACCCTGGATTACTGGATCAAGGCTTAAAAGCATATGTCTAATTTGGCCCCAATCATAATGTGACAGGAAGGACAATTCTGAGTCAGATCATTCTCATTTAAACACTGTGATTTTTGTCACTGAAAACAATTTTAAAATCCAAGCTCCTAGCACCCAGGCATATGAGTTACCGTTGAGTCTCTGGTCCTCCCGGCAGATGCCTTATTCTTACAAGGTTCAGGTGGACAACTGTGGCTTTCACTTACTTAGCACTCCTTTATCAACTATTCCACGTGATCCCCATCATCCTTCCCTCCTTTCAACTCCAGCCACCACACAGGCAGGTGATATGATGTCACCAAAAAGAGTCTTTTCCAGGCACTCCTGTCTCTTTTCCAAAAAGGGGCTCTCTTTGCACCGAAGTTGTTAAGTGAAGATCACCAGACGAGAGACCAACAGAGCTGAGACACAGGGACAGAAAGCCCCCAGGGACGGCGTTTGAATCTCTGGATCCAGAAATCCAGGAATACCCCTGGATTCCCAGACACATTTGCATTTCTGTCACTCACTGCCGCAGGATTTCTGACTACTACAATTGTGATCTTTTCCTGTGCTACTCCTTGCATTGAAGAGTTTATGTATTATTTTTCATGTTTCTACACTATCTTAATCATTTTCATCTTTAATGGGTACATAACCCATGAGATGGGCCAAACTCTTACCTGGCCACCCAGCCTGCTGGCACCAGCAAAGAGCTCACTGGGTGCCTCGATACTGACTCAGTACACCCTTCATGTGGCAGACACAAAGGAGAGCCACGATGCCACGGGCAGCCCTTGTTACACAGGAGACCACCCCCAGTTAACCACGTACCCACCTAACCGACAAGCCCAGGCATCACCAGCCAAGCCCAAAATGCTCACCCAGAGTAACTTCCCGATGAGAAAGAGCTCCAGGATGTTTAGCTATGAAAGACCAAAGCCCCGTCCCTCCTCACCTAGACCTCATCCCTCACAGCCGAGACTGTGCTGTCAGGCTCCCGATTTGGCAATAAAACTTTTCCACTTAGTGCTCAGTCGCTGGTCTCTTGGTCTTTGTTTTTTCTTTGACAGATCGTAAGTCACGTGTGTTATTTGCAGGTTGTTCCCTCAAGGAAGCCAGTTCCAGATGAAGGTGGATAACGTGTCTGCTGAAGCCGCCCCAGTCACCCCAGTGCCTGGGACCAGAGCTGGGTTCGGTAGCCGTTTGCTGGGAGGGCGGGTGAACGGATGAACATATCCTATGTGCCAGCCGCTGTGTCGTTTTTCACAATCATACCTAACACTGCCTCCTTCTACAGCTATGCCAGCTTCGTCTTGGCAAAAGATGTTCCCAGTGAAGTTTGTGGTCGGCAGTGTGGGACAGACTTTGAAGAAAGATACATGCTAGGAAAAGCTACTTGAACATCCTGGCAAAGCCTCATTGAATCTGTCAGTCGCTGACAGGGCTGGGAAGAGAGTGCACTAAAGGCCATCTGTCACATGTCCCTGACACGAAGGCGCTCAGTGTTACTGCTCCCTCTTGCCCATAGGAAACACCAGTCCTTGTGACCACCCAAGGGCCACGGAGCTCTCCTCTCATGTTGGCGTGGCTTAGCCCGGCTTACTGATGCCTTTTGCTCTCGTCCATCTGGTTCTCACAGAAGCCCTGGAGACAGGCGGTGGTACCATCCCCACTTTACAGATGAGGAAACCGAGGCTATTTGCCATAGGTCACTCCCCCTAGGAAGTACTAAGTTAATTAACCGAGGAGGCCATCAGATTGAGTGGCAGTCTAGGAGGCATTACAGTCTAAGTCTGTAAATGCCTCAAGGTTATCAAAACAAAATGCTAAGGTCAACCAATCATAAACCGCCAATGAGGCTTTAAGCCGTAGCCAGTCAAATAACTGTCTTCCTGTGCTTGCGTACCTTCTCTGTGTGAGTCCTGCCCCTGGTTCTTTCAGAGGAGTCCTCCTACCCATTTCCCACCTGGCACTGCCTGACTTGAATCCATTTTCGAGTAAACTTAAATTTTGTCACATGCCTCAGTTTCTCTTTTAACAGAAGTGAGTAGGTCTTAGGGTTGTGGGGTTGCTTTGTTTGTTTGTTTTTGCAAGTCCTAATCCCCACTCTTGCACTCAGCCATGGCCAAGGATGGGCTCAGGGGCCCCAGCAAAGGACCGAGAGGCCTGGCACCATCCCGCCGACCTCAGGGCCCCTGGGCTCTGACGTCTGCGTTCCCGGATGTTCTAGCTATGCCACATCAAGTCCTGGATGTCTTGGCGTCCTCTTTCCTTTCAAACCCATGCTCTGTGGGGGCCTGCCCCGTGCTCACAGAAGGCAGCTCCAAGCCTCCTTTGGGCCCCCACAGCGGCAGCCTGATTACGGCCCCCGACTGGGAAGCTCCTGGTTCTTTTAATGAGCTTTCTCAATTATAAAACTTCCTTCCTCTCTCTCCTGCAAGAAGTCAGGCCCTGAATGCTGTAATGTCACTTAGATTACAAAAAAGAATAACACATATATATTTAAATGGGAAATCACGCCTTTCAAAAGCCTTGGTTTCAATGCCCCCTCCCCAAACAGTTTTCTACTGAGATTCTTCTGGTCTTTCCGGGTAGGCTGGCTATGTAATTTACTGTCCAAACAGGGACCCTTTGAAGGATGAAAGGAGACGCTATTAATCCTGACACCAACCATAGGATCACCCTTCTCTGTGTGTGTGTGTCAGGGGCGGGGGGTCACCGCTTCTCATCCAAGCCCAGAAGAATGTGGCAAACCAGTTCCAGGCAGCAAATTGAATCAGGGTATATTAATGCCAGGCCTTGAGACAATCAACAACCGCGCAGGCCTCTTTCAAGTAAGGGTAAGATTCTCTTTGCTCTACTTGCTAGCACTGGAGCTCAAGTCCCTGCAGACTCCACAGGTCTAACAGAAGGCGGGTGTTTGCTTGCTTGCTGCCCAAGAAGCCAGAGGACCCAGCTTTAAGGATCTTTATTTTCTAGCAGTAATTCTAATGTGCTGAGACTGAACCTTTCCAGTCCCAGAAATGTCTCAGGCGGGTGAGGGGTGGGGTGTCTAGTCTCAGAACAAAGAAGGCTGGGGAGATCATTGGGTCCATCCCAGCCGCCAGGCAGGGCCACACCCATCATTCCAGATGGAATTGAATCTCTGCTCTTTCTTTTAAACCTCCAGAGGAAATCATGCCACCTCCCTGGGTGAGCCAGTCCAAAGTTTAATTGAGATCTTCGGGGCCAGGCACCCCTCCTTCCAGCCCACACTCCACCCAGGAAACCGATAACATCTAACTCTCCCACCCATCATCTCCTCAGCGTCCATAGCCTACAAGGGGTATCTTCTTCTTGGCGGACCAGAAAACCCTCTCTGGGCTTAGAAAATATTCAGAACGTGAAACAGAAACACACGTGTGCGTGTGCGTGTGTGTGCACGCGCGCGCACACACACACACACACACACACACACCTCCTTCCTCCCTCTCTCAGCACCCTCCCTCCTGGAGCCTTTTAATCCCCAAGCAGATTGTAAATGGAAAGACAGGAAATACAAGAAGCAAAGCTTAGAGTCACTCCGTCAAAAGTCCAGCCCCTCCCCCGCCCCAGCCTCTCTCCCCTTGACAGACAGACAACCCATTAAGAGCTTGCCCGTAATAGTCTTTCCTGTAAGGACTTGTAAACAGCATCATTCAGGCTTATACTTGGGGTATTTCCCAGCTCCCTTGCTTGCATTTGCTTTGTTGTGGAGTGTCCCCATGGGACACATACCTCACCCCACCCACCCTCCCCAACTCCCTCTCCTGTCCCCCTGAAGTTTAAGGGTCTGCCCTTTGAATACAGCTTCTATCACTGAGCATTGTATGTTACTTTTTCATTTCTTTACAGGAAGCCGTTCCATTTAGTGTGCTGGAGATTCAGATAGTGCCCGCCCTGTCCTTCATTCCAACTTACTCCTACTGCTAGGTATTCATACAAGGTTCTTGCCAGGTCTCAGCATTAAATGAGCAAAATCAGCGCCTGCTGAAATTGCGTTTTAAGTAAACTCTGTGCCTGCAAAACTGCTTTTTTTTTTTTAAAGGGAAACTTGTTCTTATTATACAACTTAAAGTTTACAAGGCAAATATGCTATGGAAAAGGACCAGGGCCCCAGCCCAGGCGTTGGCCAGGTGACATAACTGAGTAGAAAGGACTGAATGTGAGGCAAGAGGGAAAAGTGTGGTCTGTGGTGAAATGGAGAGCCTGGAACTTTGCCCCAAAATAGACAACCTATACTCAATTGTAGACAAATGTTGTTACGCAAAAATTCTTACCCAATATTGCTAGAACTTCCAATTTTCTTTTTTATTAAAATTTTTTTTAATGTTTATTTATTTTTGAGGGAGAGACAGAGTGTGAGAGGAGGAGGGGCAGAGAGGGGGGGAGACATAGAATCCGAAGCAGGCTCCAGGCTCCGAGTTGTCACCACAGAGCCCGACACGGGCGTCGAACCCACCAACTACGAGATCATGACCTGAGCTGGTCAGATGCTCAGCCAGCTGAGCCACCCAGGTGCCCCTAGAACTTCCAATTTTCTAAAAATAAATCTTAAATCAGGAACATTATGTGAAATTTTTCTAATTTTTTAAATATTGTGTGGTCTGAATAACCGGCAATTCCTTGACTAGATGGTAAATAACCACCACCACAACCAGGGCCCGGGTGCCATTGGGCACTGGTACCATCTGCACAAAGGAACACAGTGCCAGGGGCAGTACCCATGGCCTAGTGGGTGAAGGAGAGCAGGCATGAGGACAAACATGTGGCCAAAGGCGGATGGATCCCAGACCCCCACTCCTCCTGGGACACTTTCTGGGAGTGATCTTATTTTTTAGGAAGGAAACCAATCAGGAAATAGGATTCACTTTACTGTAATTCACTTTACATGAGCTCACTTTACAGAAATACACTTTACAGCCAGCTTTGCTGAAACAGATCTAGCAGAGATATGATGGGCGGTGGCCTATTCTCAATAAAAATACACACGGAACACTGAGCCTAAAGCTCTAAACCAGTTCACCAGCCCCTGTGATTGAGCAAAAACCAGTAACTTGCATAAATAACTCTATAAAACAAACACCTGTACCTTCCTTCCCGAACACAAAGCCGGGGAACAGGCCCCTGCCCCAGCAGAGAAGAAAAGCAGGTTTAAGTGTCGTATTCCCTTGCTTGGTTTAAGCAACTCAGAAGACACATGATGCCGGGCAAATTACTTATCCTCTTGAGGCCTCAATCTTTCCCTCTGTGAAATGGGACAATGACAGCACAATCCCAATAGGACCTCAGTAAGTACAAGGAGATAAAGCGTTCTAAGCTGCGGACTGTGCGTGGAGATAGTAACATGTTTTGTAACAGAAAGGGAAAGTGAAATACAAGTGCTATTCTAGAAAAACAATGTATTTTGGCAAACCGACAGGAAAAGCGGTAAGAATGAGGTCAGTGCCCAGCACAGCACATGGCACACATGTAACATGTGTAACACAGTTAGCTCTTAATGAAGGCAGCTCCCCAGGGCTGAGGCTGGAGGTGACCTGGAGGTCCCAGAGGGTAGAAACAGGGTCTCCGGGGCAGGTCACCACAATGCCCAACCCCACATCTCTGGGAACAGCCAGACCCAGAGCCCCTATCTGGCTGAGGCTCAGGTCTGCTCCAAGCCAGGCCTGGAGGCCTCTGGAGTCTTTTGCCTCGGCTTTCCCCCGGCTTTATCCCCTCCTGTGCTGACGGAGAGGGACTTTCACCCTTTCTGGCAGGATGGCGAGAGCTGACTGAGACTGGGGCTGAGCCCGAGGAGGAAAGTGGCTCTTGGGCTCCCAAACTGGGCCACTTCGACTAGTTGTCCCGAGCCCCACCTTGGGGCCCCAAACCAACTGGAACTTTACCATAAGCTTCTATTAGCTCTTGGCCATCTGCCAGTCTAAGGAACCTCCTGGAGGGGCCTGGACTTGGCCAGGTGTCCCTAAATTCATCCTTCATTCAAAAAGTATTCTTTGAGGGGCACCTGGGTGGCTCAGTCGGTTGAGTGTCACTTCAGCTCAGTCATGATCTCGCAGTTCGTGGGTTTGTGCCCCGCATCGGGATCTGCGCTGACAGCTCGGAGCCTGGAGCCTGCTTCGGATTCTGTGTCTCCCTCCCTCTCTCTCTGCTCCTTTCCAGCTCATGCTATTTCTCTCTTCTCTCTCTTTCTCTCTCTCTCAAAAGTAATTAAACATTAAAAAAATTTTTTTAAGTATTCATTGAGACCTACTGTATACAGACATATGGCAAAGAGCAATAAATAATAAGACAGGCCCTGTCCTCACAAAGCTTATAGGCTACCAGTCCCCAAATCCACTGTTATTTCCAACAATAAATCCCAAATATAACACATGTTCAAAAAGAAAGAAAAAGCATCAGAAATTACTCAGGCAGATGTTCTTGCATCTTCATATTAAAATGATTCATGCTTTTTTGTTATTGAACCAATTCACGAGTTTGGGGGAGTTGAAGCGGCCCGAGTATGTCTTATAATGGGCTTTCAATGGAAGACAAAATTGTCATACACTCCCACTCCACAGCAGTGGTAACACGTCCAGCCAGCCCACGAACAGTAGTACATTTGGTTTCTCCTTCACCAAGGAACTGATCTGCATAGACTTGAAAGGTATGATTTCGTTTTCGAAGCTTATTCCCCTGCTTTAACGCTGTCCAATTACTTATATGTCAGTGAATTCCGGGATAGGGTTTTCCCATGCTCATAGACAGATCAAGCTACTGTTATTCTCTGTCCGCTCCCCTGATTTGTTTCTTTAACATAAACCTACACATGAAGAACATCACAACTGATGAGAGCCAGATTTAGAAATTAGAGTTAACACCCATCCTGGGCTTCCAGAATAAGGGACATCAGCATCTCAACTCCATCTGAAAAAAATAACCTCAAAATATATTTCTGCCTCCTACTGGCTGTGGAAGTTGGGCAGGATTCTTAAATCCTCTGTGCCTCCCTTTCTCATTATAAAGTGGGATTAGCCAGTTGTGCCTGCTTCGTTGGTTTGTGGTAAGGACTCAGGAAAATAAGACAAATGCTATGTATTATTTAGCAAAAGTATTAGCTACTATTACTAAAATTTTTTTTAATTTTTTAAATTTACATCTATTTATTTTTTTGAGACAGAGAGAGACAGAGCACAAGTGGGGGAGGGGCAGAGATAGAAGGCGACAGAGAATCCGAAGCAGGCTTCAGGCTCCGAGCTGTCAGCACAGAGCCCGATGAGGAGCTCGAACTCACAAACTGTGAGATCATGACCTGAGCCGAAGTCGGACGCTTAACCCGCTGAGCTACCCAGGCGCCCCCCTCTGACTAAAATTTTTTAACACCAATGTGAGGTAGTAACATGGCTGTTGAAAGGGCACAGACTGAGGCCTGGGTGCAAATCTCACCTTTTTCATTAATATCTGTGGCTTTGGGCAAGTTAAGGAAACTCTCTCCATTTTTCTCGTCTGTGAACTGGGGATAAAACTAGTATCAGAAAGCAGTTGGGAGGAGAGCCCTGGTTTGCATAAGCACCATGTAAAGTTTATAGCTGTTTTAATGACGATGAAACCAAGGCTTACAAGAGGTGTTACCCTCTCTGGGGGAAGCTGTCCATATAATGAGTTTATGGATATGTCCAGGCTCCCACAAGGAAACAGATCTGGGATGAAACCAGTGTCTGCCTCCACTTCCGGACTCCACACACGGCTATTGTTCCTAATACCCTGAGTTTACATTTCCATGGTGACCAGCATGTTTGTTTACTTGTTTCCCGATTTTTTTTTTTTCTACAACTAGAGTCCCACAAGGGCAACCAGGCTGCGGATTGTACTGTCTGTGGCAAACATCAAATGCACCTGCCCCTATGCTCAGGCGAAGCCTGGGATAAATGCTCCCCAGCCTTCCTTGACTCAGGGCACATTCTCTTGATTCACGTCCCACCCCTCCAGGCCTGCCTTCTTGGGCCGTTTAAGGCAGGTATCCCCTAAAGACATGGCTTCTGACCCTGAGTGAGCCAGGACCCCTTAACTGGTAAGCATCAAATTATTGGTTTGCCCACACAGGAAGCCCAGGTTAGTACATCTCGCTCCTGAGACAGCTAGAGACCAAACATCAGATAACGTGTTGAGGAATCTCTCTCTCTCTCTCTCTCTCTCTCTCTCTCTCTCTCTCTCATTCATACTGTCTTTATTCTCAGGCAACGGCCACCAGCAGCTCCAGGCTTCACTTCCATCAGCTTGGCAACCCCAGAAGCAGAAGAGCAGCACTTTTCAGTGAATCACATCCTCATCCCTAAATCCGCAGAGGGAGGGGGAGGGTCAAAGACAGAGGGGCTCTGATTGGCCAAGCCAATGAGAAGTCACCCCCACCTAACCTTGAGGACTGACTATAGAGGAGGGGTGGTGTCCCAAAGCAAAAGGGAAGTGCTGTTAGAAAAAGAAAGAGCTGGTGCCGGGCAGGGAAAAACAACAATGCCATCTGCTCCCAAGTTCTTCAAAGCTGCTGCCTTGCCTTCACCTCCTGAGGACCTCCAAGGCTCCGAGCTGGCCATCCCTCCACTCAGTGAGGCCCAGGCCACGCCTGTATCTTTCCCCAGAGCCCGCAGTATCTCCCGGCTGCCCTGCAGGGTCACCTGGGTTCAAACTTAATAGTCTTGTCCTTCCACACATCTTCATGTCCCAAGTTCTGTAGAATCAGCCTCCCCAAAGCTGCTCCCACCCACCCCACCCCTCTTTTTCGCAGCACCACATACTTCGCAGAACTACTGCCCGTTTGTCCTCACAGCCTCTGCTGCCAGATTCACTGCCTTCCAGCTCGGCCAGTATTAGCCTCCTCTGCTCAAAAACTCTCAGTGGCTCTGTTTTGCCTAAAAACTTAACTCCAACTTCTCACCCTGGCACTCAGAGACCTCCCCATATGATGGTCCAGCCTTCCTGTTCTGTGCCCCCCTACAACTTCGTCATGCTTCAGGTGAACGACTACTTCAGGCTATTCCCCCATCACCACCATTTGGCTCTGCCGTCCCCACTGCCAGGAGCCTGTCTCCACCATACCCCACACGGTAACCTCATGCAGTAGGATTCCCACAGCACTGGCTTAAGGGTCAGTCAGATCCAGGCTCTAACATTTACCTGCCCTTTGACCTTGGACAAGTATTTTAGCCTCTGTCGGTTTGTCATGTGCAAATGACAGTGATACCTAACTTATCAGATTGTAATGCAAAATCGGTCTCTACAAAGTCCCTTTCACAGACCTGGCACCCAAGAGGGGCCCTTTAATGGCAGCTCCACACGATCAGCCGCGAGACTTCATGGCGCGACCCAAATGCCGTCTCTCTGTGATGCTTTTACGAATCTCCTCCCCCTCCCCATCATGACCGTCTTTGTACTTAGATTCCACCTTGTAATGTAGTTGGCCATGCACCTGTCCTCCCCAAGGAGATCAGAACTTCTGGAAAGGGAGGGGCAGTCTCTTTCATCTTTGCATTCTTGAAGATCTCCACTAGTGTTATACATCCAGGAGGTGCCTGAATCGCATTAGTGAAATTAACTCCGACTATGTGCATCCCAAAGTATTCCTGCTTATTAGTCACTAGTTCACCAGATAGGGGTGACAGAAATCCAGTACCAACTGGGCACATCCCTGGTTACAGGACTCCTGACAGTCACGGTGTCTCTCTCTTCACCAACTGCCCAGCCTGTCACATAAGAATCAAAATGCTCACCTCCCACAAACTATTACATGAGGAGAAAATAAGCAAATGACAGTGGTTACCATTAAAGCAAACATACCGTGCCTGTGCAACCAGAAAAATCCAACCTGACAAAGTGAATGCCCTAGGGGGTTTCGATAAACCACAACGCTGGCCAGGGCACTAGGAAGGTTCCCATTCTTCCTTCTTGCCCCAGTCTCCCCACCTCCAAAACTGTTACCTAGGGGGGCTACCTTCTTTATGCACCAAACCTGACAATAAAGGAACATAGGCTTTTCCCAAAAATCAAATTCACCCTTGAAAGCAAATTCACCATTTTAGCCGAGTCAAAAAAAAAAAAAAAAAAATGTGCCAGATGCACTAAGGCATTTATTACATAGGTTCAGTCAAGCCAGTCAGTAAACAAATGGGTCCAGGAGAAATGTCAAGGCTCATTTAAGCAAGATGGCTAGAGTAATCTTATGACTTCCCATGATGAAATGCTAAAGAGGAAAACCTTTGGTGAGATCTGGAGGGCCTAACATGCATTGTTTTTAAAAGTGTTTTATTTCTTTATGATCCCACCAAGCAGACTTACATTTACAAGGCACTAATTGCCATCCTCCCTTCTCCAAATGAAAATATCTTGTTTTTCCAATTATAAATATATTGTACGCTCACTATACAAAATCTAGGTTCTCCTAATCTCCCCTAGGTCATGATCATTTCTCCACATCAATAAGAATAGATCACCATAATACTTTTTTTTTTAAGTTTATTTACTTATTTTGAGAGAGTGTGTGCACGCGTGTGTGTGAGCAGTGGAGGGGCAGAGAGACAATCCCAAGCAGGCTCTACACTGCCAGTGCAGAGCCTGATGCGGGGCTTGATCTCACAAACTGTGAGATCATGACCAAAATCAAGAGTTGGACGCTTAACCAACTGAGCCACCCAGGTGCCCCAGATCCCCATAATTCTTAATTGCTACATATGAGTCTGTTATTTGAACATTCCAAAATCCATTTTATTAATCCCTACCAATGGTCACTGAAATTGTTTCCAATTTCTGTTATAAATACTCTCTACCATTTATAACCCTCTGTATATCCTTGTACACAGTTTTCTTCTTAAGATAAAATCCTAGAATTGGAATTTCAAGGTCAAAGGTTACATAATTTTAAGTCTTTTGATGTATATATTATCAGACTCCTTGAGAAAGACACCAATTTGCACTCATATCAGCAAAGGGAGTGTAGTGTTTGGAAAAAAAAAACCATCTACCCACACTTCCTTATCAACATGTTACATTTTTGCCATTCTAAAATTCTGCATATACACGAGATTCTGTTTACTGGTGAGTTGAGCATATTTTCAGGTGTAGCGAATCCCTATGTAGTGCTTGTCTGACCAACACCCTTTCTTCTCCCCCTAGAAACCACCTCCCCACTTAATACCCCCATCCTCTCTAGCTGTAACTAGAGCCACCCTGTTCCTACAATTTCACCCCTATGGGCTTTAACCTAAGATTCCAAGAATTAATGCCTGCAATCTACATTAATTGTTCCAGAGTGCTCAGCCAACACAAGACAGGCCAATCAGAGTCATTCCTTAGTTTTTCAAATCAGGATCAGGGAGGAAAACACCAGTCTCTCTCTACTGGTGGAAGTTATAAGATGTGAAACATGTTTCCCAACATATGGAGAAAGTGGTGAGGAAAATAAGAGGCTGGTAGATCGAGAAGCAGATGAGAGAGACGGAGAGCACTAGTAGTGTTCAAGTTCCAGGTCACAGGGGTTCTGAGGCCATTTGGGTCCCTGTACTTCCCACCCTTCCTTGACATACAAGATACCCCAACTTCCCGCCAGAAGAGTTCCCACTTGCCTATACTAGCTCAAACTGGATTGTTGTCACTTGCATCCAAGACTCCTATACAATTAATATAGCTTCTTTCCTACATGTTCTTTTTTTTGTGAAATACCTCTTCATTTTATGTGGTCATTTCTCTACTGGGCACTTCCTCTTTCTGATTTCTCTGAAAGTATCTTATATGTTAAGGCTATGTTCCCAGTTTGTCACTCAACTTTCAACTTGTGTTATGACCTCTTTTGTCAGAGGTTTGTTTTGTTTTGTTTTGTTTTTTGCCTTGTCAACTATGCCAGCCTTTTTTCTTATGATTGTGCCTCAGAACTGTAAGAAATATTCACCCACACTTTCCTCTAGACTGCTTATAGTTTCATTCTTTACAAATCTAAATCTTCAATCCATCTATAATTTGTTTAATTAGCGTAAGGTAGGAACCCAATGTTATGTCTTCCCCAGTGATTCATGAGCCAATTATCTCAACACCGTTTCCTGAGTAAACCATTCTTTCCCCTTTTATTTGAAATGCTTCCATTATTATATACCAAGTTTTAGCGACACTTGGATCTGTCTCTGGACCTTCTCTCTTATTTCTATTTGGCACGTGGTCTCTATAATCATGAGGGCATTATTCCTACGTGATGAGAAAGATACTGAGGGGCTAAGTTACTAGCTCTGTGACCTCAGACAATTTACCAAATTGCCAACCCACCTTTTGCCACCTACAGCCACAGAAGACTGAAGCAAAAGAGAACCGCCAATCCTGTCAGTATCCCCCTAGACTGTGAAATCTGTGTGGCCAGTCAAGATAAGGCAGATGCCTAGACCAAACGTTGCAGGCGAATGCACAAGTGGGTCAGGAGTTGCCAGGAGCCTATGAGAACGCTTGGTGGTGCCCATTCCCATTAGAACCCCGTGGGTGACAACAGGTCCCCAACCACAAGCCTTGAAAAGCAGGCAATGCTTATCAACCTCGAACTCCTTGTAGGATATCTCCAGGTCTACATGACCACGTTGCCATCACTCATGTCTAGATGGAAAATTCTCGCATTTTCTCAACAATATTTACTTATTGTTTTCTTTGGCCAGACAGAACACTCTGTATTTTTAAACTTTCCAGGAAGACTGTTTATTAAGATAATACAGTGAAGAGCAATCAAAATGTTTATTTTTGACTTTGATTTAATTTTCCTTTCTATAATCCACTAAAGAAAATGCACTAGAATCATGCATTTGCCTTTCTTAGATTGCAGGCATCAGTTAAATTAGCAGCGGTGGGGTTTTTTTCCTGTTTGTTTCTATTACAATGTAACCCTTCCCAGCACTAATTCTTTCCTTGGAGTAATTTCCATTTTAACGTGTTCTGGCTGCTCTTCAAATAAACCTTGAATCTTATTGTGAAGTACCTGCAGTTGAATTACTATCAGTGGAAAATACACCCAGCAAATTCTCAGATCTGAAGGGTAAATAGAACTCTGGAAACCACACGGGCAAAGTGTACATTTATACAGCTCAGGGAGGTCAAGTGATGTGCCAAAGCCCACACAGCATGTCGATGGCACCTCTGCCTTCCCCTTCAACCTTTTCGCGAGAGGCTCAATAGACCTTTCGGGAATCGAAACATCTTCGCTTAGGACACTTAACAGCAACAGAAAATACCAATATTACCTTGAAAAGAAAGAAAGTGGGTGTCTTGACCCCACCTCTGGGAAGTTATTAAATGGCTGTGTCCTTGAGCTCTGCCAGATGTTAGCAACACAATATCCCCCATCCGCTAACAGAGTCTGATCCTCGGCTGAATGTGTCTGTTACTTGAATGTGATGTGCAAGGAAAGCACCGACCTGGGAACCTAGAGGCGGGAAGTTCTGGTTTCAATTTTACAGTAGGGAGCGCAGTTATCTTCTAATATTAGAAGGGCCCCTCTCAGCAGAGGGTGGTGCATTTCTTCTGGATGCCTCCAAAGAGCGGAACGAGGACTTAATGTACCAGGCATACCTGGGCTTGACTGCAGACTTTGGTTTACCAGTAGCATTTGGTGAGGCCCGGGAGATACTAGGAAAGAAAAAGACCCTGGTCCCAGCCCTCAGGGAGTTTTCAATTTAATGGGTAAAGCAAGAAGCCTATCTAATAAATATTCTTCTTACTTCAACAGTTCGAAATAGGATGGGCTGCTTGAGGGAGGGAGTTGAGTTCCCCAACACTAGAAAGATTTGAGCAGAGGACAGATACCCACTGCCAGGGAAGCTGCAGGGAGCCCTATTTGGAGAGCTGGGTTGGAGCAGAGGCTCAACATCATCTCAGGAGAAAGTCAGAAAATCTTTAGAGCAGTGGTTTCCATGCCTGGCTGATCCTGGAGAGTTTTTAAAATACAAATTCCTAGGTACTACCCAGGAGCTTCTGACTCAGATCATGGGTAGGGCTTTTTGTTATGGGTTGAATTGTGTCTCCCCCACCCCACAAAAAGAAAAAAAAAAAAGATATGTTGAAACCCTAACCTCGGAATGTGACCTTATTTGGAAACAGGGTCTTTACAGAGGTGATTAAGTTAAAATGAGGTCATTAGGCTGGGCCCTAATCCAGTTGGATGTCCTTATAAAAAGGGAAACTCCGGACACGAAAGGAAGACCGTGTGAAGACAGCTAAGAAAATGGACATCTACAAGTCAAGGACTGCCTGAAGCCACCGGAAGCAAGGAGACAGGCCTGGAACAGACCCTTCCCTAGCACCTCCAGAGGGAGTTCTGGCCTCTAGAACAGTGAGACAGCGAGTTTCTGTGGCTCTAAGCTGCCCATGCGGTGGTACTGTGTAGCCCTGGGAAACAAATGGCAGCCTGGGATTCAGGCCCAGAGCTGCTGAATGGCCTCAGAGGACAATCCTGGCCTGGGGACCAGTCCTACGTTAGAGGCTGCTTCTGCTCTGGCACCACATTCTGTGTGGGCTTCCTCTGGTCCTCAGACCCCTCTCCTGAGGCAGAAAGGAGCTCAGAGATGACCGAGAGCCCGCGGCCACATACAGACTAATTATCCAGTCAATGGGCAACCCTTCTCAGTTTGGTCACCCAGCTGCTTCCAGGCAGCAGCGAGCACTGGAGTACGAGCCAACACATGAGCCAACACATCTACAAATGCCTCCAGGAAGAAAACGCCACTCTCTCCTCCAACAGTTAAAAACCGAAATATTAAATAATATTGAAATAAATATTGAAATATTGAAAATATTGAAATAAATATTGAAGGCCCTAGGCTTCAGACTCTGCCCTCATGCCAAGCTTCTCTTGGAAGGAGACAGAGAGGGAAGGGAGGGCCAGTGACTTGTTTTTGTTGTATTCTACTGTTTTCATTTGTGCTTTTGATTCTCAAGGTGAGACTCCTAGAACTAAGAGTCTTTAAATAAGTGTATCAAGATGTTATACAACATATAGGATATTCCTACGCTGTTTATAATATTCTTAAAAATCATAAAACCTAAATGCCCCACGATAGGTGCTTGGTTCAATACACTATTAAACTCGCCCAAGACGATGAAAGACACAGACCCCTTTAGAACCAGATTACCCCTCAGGCTTTGGTAGAAAACACTCAGCATTTCACTGAAATGACACTCACACTCGGTTTCCAAAGCGTTTCACAATTTTTCCCAACACCCCTCCATTTCATGGGAAACTATAAACACAGATACGCAGAGGCTCTACAACATATTGCTGACTGAACACAGCTGCAGAATGGTGTGTGCACAGTGCGTCATTTGTGTACAATGTATGTGTATGTTCACGTATGCGTGGACACAGAGATCGGGAAAAATGTCCACCTGAATGCGGACGGTAACTATCTCTGAGGGGTGGAACTCGTAGCCGGGACGCATGGGAAGACACAGATTTTTACTTTCGTCTTGATGTTCCACATTGCTGTTTGAATGTTCTTTAGCAAACAGGCATATTGTCCGTGAAAATAAATTTTTTTTACTCTTAAAAATTAGACAGAATGACTTCTAGTTCATTGTGAGTCACAGCCACACATTGGATTCTTTTTCAAATGTCTCATATATGCTAGTATTGACATTCCCATAACTGGTAAGGTTGATGAGGGCTGTGACAGCTGTGACAGAGCAGAAAGAGGGTCAGGCGTGGAGACGGGGCCTGGTGTTGTGTCCAGACTCTGGAGCTAGGAGAGTACTCTGTGCTAAATCGTTCAACCCTCTGAGCCTCCAATTCTTCGTCTACAAGAATCGGGAAGAATAAAGCGTACTCACAGGATTATAAAGATCAAATAAAAAACAATGGACACAAAGGGCTTTATAATTTCTCAATGATTCTTCTAGAAAGATGGGAGACTCCATAAGATGGGAGACTCCATTGTTCGCCCTGTCCGCTTTCCGGAGCCTGCCACGGTGCCAAGTACACAGGAAACAGACACCAGATACTGGATTTATGACACCGGGCAAGACACAGGAGCCGATCCAGGGCCATTCCCATCAGATGTTTGCTTCCGTGGAACCCCCAAGCTCCCATATTTAAAGCAGACATTCAGAGTGCAAAGGCCCACCCTGGGTGAATGAAATGATACGCAGACATAGGTTCACTTCTAAGCACTTGCCCAGGAACAAGCCGACTCTGAACAGACCTCTCAAACCCTTGACCCCCTCACGTTCAGTCCTAAGATGTGTTTAAGCTGCCAGAAAGACTGGTGAGAATACCAGGCACCATGATATAAAACCATCAGCCACCCAACAGTTACCAAAATGTAAACCGAGAAGTGTACTTGAAGCGTACCGGGAAACTAACCTTCACCTTGGTAACCCACGGAACCACTGAGGAAATCAGGTTTGTCCTTCTTTAATTTATATTCTGTTATACGTTATAGAGAATTAAGCTTTAATTTTCAAAATCCCTCTAATTGGATAGTACTGATGGGAAGACATCTGGGGCAAATATCTAGGCTCGGTGCGTTCCATCCCAAGCAATGGTTAGTGGTTTGTAGAATGAGTGTGTGGCAAAATAACCAGTGGTTGCTAATTATTCTATATCACAGGGTTTGGCATCATCCATAAAGCCCCGCCATGCTGGCCTCTTCCTCTCCAGAGAGGATTACAGAATTGCCTGTTTAGAAATTTTTTTCTCCAAGTTAACATACGTTTTCCTAGTCTTAATTGGATCCAGCCTCTTTGCCCATAAGCAGAAAAGCAACGTTTCTATAATGATTGCATCCTTCACAGGGCAGGCCATCAGCCTTTCCTAGGTCTGGAAGGATCATTGGCTTCCTATTTTCTTTCCATTTGCTCAGCCTCGTTCAAGTGGTGATGTGAAAAACATGTGAAGATTGTGTCCTAAGGTGCCTTCGATTTAGCCAAAAAAGGTATGAGCGTCACGAGCATGAAACATCTCCTCCAACCCACACAGAGCCTCAGAACTGGGGAGAACTGTTTGCCCCAAATGTTTTGATCTAACGCAAATATTTATTTCTTCCAAAACAAATAAAACAAACCCCTTCCAAATTGGGGGTGGGGGTGGGGGAGTTTGCCAGACATTTTTCACAGTTAAGACAAACATTTGGAAAACATTTTCCAATTTGCCCTATACCCTCCGTTAATCTTTCTTAACCACGTCGAATCGTTTCCTAATTTACCATCAACTGTGACATCAAGGCCATTTCTTGAAGATCTTACTTTCTCTGCTCTCCCCCTCTCCCCCACGCAACTTGGAGCATCCATCAAGTGTTTCTTGAACAGACCAGACACGTGCTCATTTGGCAGACACCCTCCCTAATCAGTGACTGTAGGCTTAGACACATGGACCCACAACAGCACTAGACTTGAGAAAAGCTGGATCCTAAGACATTGTTTGCCATTCAAGTTTGGGGCCCAATTCCTTGTCCCCCACCCCTCCCCTATTTTTCCTAGGGCTTGGAGTTCCTCCTCACAGATGTTATCCGAACATCCCAACAAGCTCCTCCCGAGTGCACTAACAGACAACATCGAGATGAAGCAGAACACATTTCTGCATCAGCCATTACCAAGCTGTTTTTCTTGGGCCATTTGCTGACCCTCCAGCTTGTTTTCATTTCACAAGTGGTGTAAAACCCTTGCCAAGGTAGAACTCCGTTTTCAAATGACGTTTCTCCAGACCTTTTATCAGCTATGCCCACCCATTACATTGGCTGGGCTCCCTCTGTCCTGCAGCTGAGTAGTTCTATCCTTCACCCCTCCCTCCCTTCCTGACCTGGTTAAGCTAGAAGGTTCACCTTCCCTTGCAGGGGCAGAGCAAAGGCCTGACTTCCTGTCCCCTCCTTAGCAGGCAGTGACATCATGCTGCCTCTCCAGCATCTCAAGTTTGACGGGGACCCCCTAGGAAGAGACCCTCTCAGCTGCAAAGATCCTTGGAAAGTAAAGCTGCTAAATTAATGCAACACACACACACACACACACACACACACACACACACACGTTACTGTCTTCTAAATGCAAACATTTAAAGTTTACCACTGAAAAATGGAAAGAGGTTAACCCTGAAAAGCTTTTCTGGAGGAAAAGGCTGCCTCGCCCCGGGACGGAGACAGGGATGCCCTGAGATCTGGCAGAGGACTCACTCTGGCGGGCTCCCCCCCACCTCCCCCACCCCAGCCCCCTACTTTTTAATCAAGTAAAGAAAACTGCAGAGACCCGAGCACACACCTAAGGTGCCATCAGGCAGAGGTGCCTGAGGGCAGGGATCTCCCAAGGGGTAGCAAGCACCCCAGGAAGGGGGGCATGGGGCAGACGTGACCGGCAAGGGGTAAGCCAATGCCAGCAGGAACGGGCCTGCCCAGTGCCATGCGTCAGCTCTGCCGAGGAAAGGGAGCAGCACGCTGGCAATGACATACCCTCACCACCACCCATCTGGTTTAACACCCTGTCCCTGAGGGGCAATTCTGTGGCCTCTGTGGCAAGATTCTCTCCAAGCTCTGCCAGGACGACAGGCCAAGAGGCTGACCTTGCTCTTTTGATGTGTCCCTACGTGTGAGGGATGGGGGAGGGAGGAAGATGCAGGTAGAAGGAGAATATCAGTAATGAGGCTCCAGAAAGGACCAGAGCCATGGGTGCACACATATAGCCCCCTCCTCAGTCACGGATTCATTTGAGTTGATAAACAGTTCTACTTACTTACTTACTTACTTACTTACTTATTTATTTATTTATTTATTTAGACAGAGAGACAGAGAGAAGTAGGCTCCACTCTCAGCATGGAGCCCGACACAGGGCTCGATCCCACAACTGTGAGATCATGACCTGAGCTGAAATCAAGAGTTGGGTGCTTAACCAACTGAGCCACCCAGACACCCTAGGTGTTTCCATTTTAAAATAAAACTGTTTGGTGGCACCTGGGTGGCTCAGTCGGTTAAACATCCGACTTTGGCTCAGGTCATGATCTCACGGTTCATAAGTTTGAGCCCCGTGTTGGGCTCTGTGCTGACAGCTCAGAGCCTGGAGCCTGCTTCGGATTCTGTGCCTTCTCTCTCTCTCCCTCCCCTGCTCACACTCCGTTTCTCTCTCTCTCTCAAAAATAAATAAATATTTAAAAAATTAAAAATAAAGAAAAATAAAGTAAAACTGTTTAGGTGTTTCCATTTTAGAGTAAAACTGTTTATGGGGCACCTGGGTGTCTCTCTCTCCCTCAGCCCCTCTCCCCCACTCGTGCTTGCTCACTCTCTCTGTCTGAATAAATAAATAAATAATAAACAAATAAATAAAATGGAAACACCTAATGTGAGGATTCACCTATCAGTAGTCATTCACAACCTAGTAGGAATTACTTCATCCAATGTCTCAAATTGGCATTGACCTGAAATCAGGGTGTGTGAGGACAATTATACTCCCATTTTGCCTTCGTCAGGAAATCTGACAGAGACCCTCTTTCTCTTCCATAATTGCAACCTCATGGGCATTTATTTTTTTAATGTTTATTTTTGAAAGAGAGAGAGAGAGAGAGAGAGAGAGAGAGAGAGAGAGAGAGAACAAGCAGGGGAGGGGCAGAGAGAGAGGGAGACACAGAATCTGAAGCAGGCTCCAGGCTCCGAGCTGTCAGCACAGAGCCCGATGCAGGGCTTGAACTCACAAACTATGAGATCATGAGCTGAGCCAAAGTTGGAAGTTTAACCGACTGAGCCACCCAGGCGTCCCGGGCATTTACATTTAGAAACCATACTGCCCTGAGAAATGAGTTTGCTTTTTGGCTTACATGACATGGAGGGGAAAGATTTATTTTGGAACATTAAAGGACTGCGGAAGGTGGCTTGAGGAAAGTCCACAGTTCAAGTGAGTTCCTTTCTCTCAACTCAGTTTCCCCATCTATTAAACCAGGGTAATCTCTAGTCTGGAAAGTAGGGAACAGACTAATAGACCAACTGAGAAGGCTTGGGGCAGCCAAGGCACTGGCCACAGTGAGCCTCTGCCACTGCACAACAGGGCAATCATCTTATCTGTTTATCTCAGTTTCTTTGGCTTTCCCCACATGCCCGGAAGTTGTCCTTCCAGGTTCATTTCATTGTTGCCTTTTAAAGAAAGATTGATACTCCACAGATTGCAAATTCCTAGAGACAAGGCAGGCCCTATGGAAATTAGCCTAATTTATTACTGACTTCTGTCAGGAGGATGTTACCAGTCGACTCTGGCACAACTTCAAATAGAGTTCCTTGCTTCAGACACCAAAGAACAGCAACTAACTGTTTTATTGTTTCCAATGCTTATGCTGCTCTAAGCCTGCTCTAACTGGGTTATCTTTAAAATCTTTCAAATCTCACAGGCAACAGTTTTTAAGAAGAAATCATTTGAAAGCAGATCCAAAGATGGTGTGTTTTTGACATCTTTCTCCACCGTCTTATTCCAATCCGTCCTGTTCAGAAGAAATGGAAAGCCTTAAAATTTTCACCCTTATTTTAAAACACCGTCTTGAAGTCCACAGAAAGAGTTGGGTTGTTGGGGGTTTTTTCCCCCTTCCTTCTGTGGATTTACTGTATATATAATTTTCTTTTCTTAATAAAATGATTGTTTTAAAATATCCTCAGGGCGCCTGGGTGGCTCAGTCAGTTGACCATCCAACTCTTGGTTTTGGCTCAGGTCATGATCTCATGGTTCGTGAGATCAAGTCCCGTGTCAGGGTCCTTGATGACAGCAAAGAGCCCACTGGGGATTCTCTCTCTCCCTCTCTCTACCCCTCCTGCATTCACACACGGGCATGCCCCCTACTCTCTCTCTTTCTCTCTCAAAGTAAATTTAAAAAACTTTAAAAAATAAAATAAAATAAAATAAAATAAAATAAAATATCCTCACATCAGGAGTTTCAAGAAGGAACATAGGGCTCTGTCTGCATCTATAATATGCACTTAATTTGAATCAGGAAAGTCAAATAGTTGCTCAATCTAGGCAAATTTCTCAACAAGATATGAAAAAATAAAAATATGACTGGCTCATCACCACCACTAATATCTATGAGTGTCCTTGAACTAAATTTTTCTCCAAAGTGACTCATTCCTAATCCCTAATCCCCCAGCTGACCTCTGCCTTTTTCCCTCTCTCTTCTCTACACCCTCCCATTTCCCTCACTCTTGCTCCTTTACCTTCCCCCCAGTTTTCATGTCAGAAGCGAGGGGGCTATTGCCCTCTTCAAGTGAATATGCAGAACCCTAGAGCCGCTATGTCCAAATGCACTTTTTGCAGTGCTGGGAATGTTCTATATCTGCGCAGTCCAACCCAGTAACTGCATTTGAAATGTGGTTAGCATTCTTAAGGAACTGAATTTTTAATTTTAATCATTAAAATGTAAATAGCACAAGCAGCTAGTAACTGCCATGTTTGGACAGCACACCAAGCTAGAGAACTAGATGCCTTCAACCCTTCCAGGTCATTCCAGGTGACAGGCTGCATCAGAGGACGTGCTCAAACCAGTCCCAACAAAAAGCCAGAAAGGAAGGCAGCCTCCTCCGTCGTCACTCCAGAAGGGCGGCCCATCAGCCCCACCCAGGCCACTGCCCTAGCTCCAAGGTTCCACCTGGAAGGCACCCCGGCACACCACTCTTCCTCTTGGATCTTGCCATGTCTCAACCAAATGGTCCTCCTGCCACTGCTTCGAGTGTTTTCCATTTGCAGGAACGCAGGAACTGACCTTCAGGAAATCACAATGTCTTGGAAAATTAGCAGTTGTCCTGCACACGTCAGCCTGTCCCTCAAGTATGACCTTTGAATTATCCTTAAAGTATATTTTGGTCCCTCAGGCTACTGAGGACCAAGTTCCAAGTTCTAGAAACGCCGAAGGCAGTACAGTAACCTAGCTATGCAGGTCACAGCACCATCAACTTCAGCTTTTGGGGTGGGGGGGGAGTCTAGTTCTACTCATATCTGATTTACCAGTTTAAAAGCCCAAGACAAGGGGCGGCTGGGTGGCTCAGTCAGTTGAGCATCCGACTTCAGCTCAGGTCATGATCTCATGGCTCATGAGTTCAAGCCCCACATTGGGCTCTGTGCTGACGGTGCAAAGCCTGCTTGGGATTCTCTCTCTCCCCCTCTCTTTCTGCCCCTTCCCCAGTCACGCATGCTCCCTCTTTCTCAAAATAAATAAATAAACTTAAAAAACAAGCCTAAGACTTGGGACACCTGGGTGGCTCAGTTAGTTGAGCGTTGGACTCTTTGATTTCTGCTCAGGTCATGATCTCACAGTTTGTGAGTTTGAGCCCCTGCATCAGGCTCTGTGCTGACAGCGTGGGGCCTGCTTGGGATTCCCTCTCCCTCTCTCTCTCTGCCCCTCTCCTGTTAGTGCACTCTCTCTCTCTCTCTCACTCTCGAAATAAATAAGTAAACAAAATTTTTAAAAGTCTAACATGAAAACGATGACAGGCCCCTGACCTCTAGCAGCATGTGTATAAGGCTGATATCCTCCCACAGGGTCCTTCAACAACAGATGCTGAATGAATGAATAAATGAATGAATGAGTGAGTAATTCTACTCTTAAGAATCTCCGAAGACAAATTAAGAATGGTTTTCTTAACCTTTGGTTAGCCAATGGTTGGAGGGGCATGGGTGATGGTCTAGTGAGGAAACAACTGCTTTCTTTTTAAAAGGTAGCATGATTGGGGCGCCTGGGTGGTTCAGTTGGTTGAGCATCCAACTTCGGCTCAGGTCATGATCTCACAGTTCATGAGGTGGAGCCCCGCATCAGGCTCTCTGCTGACAGTGCAGAGCCTGCTTTAGATTCTCTGTTCCCCCTTCTCTCTCCGCCGCTCCCCCCTGCTCAAAAATAAACATTTAAAAAATAAAAAATAATAAAATAGCACCTTCTTATTTAAAAAATAATTTAAAAATTAAAGGTAGCATGATTGGGGGGGGGGGTGCCTGGGTGCCTCAGTCGGTTAAGCATCTGACTCTTGATTTAGGCTCAGATCATGATCTTACAAGTTCGTGAGTTTGAGCCCCAAGTAGGGCTCTGCACTGACAGTGCAGAGCCTCGTTGGCATTCTCTCTCTCTCCCTCTCTTTCTGTCCCTCCCCTGCTTCAGTGTGCGTGCTGAGCCCCACTCTCTCGATCTCTCTCAAAATAAATAAATAAACTTAAAAAAAAAAAAAAGGTAGCATGATTTATACAAAATGGTGTGTGTCCTCCAGTGTTTGAATGGTAGTAAATGGAACAACATGGTCTTTACCCCAAAAAGATAAAGTTTAAGATGTTTGATTGATTGATTAAAATCTTTTCTTTAGGATATTTTAAAATAAAATCTTCCCTGAAATAGAACAGAAAGTGTTTTAAAGTAGAAATCACTCCCATTATCTAAGCCCGCATGAGCCATTTTAATCATTTAAAATCACACCTTAAAACCCTTTATCTTCACTATTCTATTTTGATATGAGGTGTGGGGGCTGGAGGGAATAGGACTGGAGAAATTCCTGAAATTCCTTCTCTACCTGTCACCTGTTTGTAGTCACCTTCTCTCATGTTCTCAAGTTTCCTTTCGGTTGCATGGTCCACCGCAGTGATATCTTTTGGTAACCATGAGACTTTTTTTTTTTTTACTTCAAAACAAATGTCTAGCTATCATAATGCTTTACCTTGAGCCACAGATATATTGGCAACAAATCTGAACTTTAACTATTGCCCGCAGTCCTGGATGGTTTCCCAAGAACACTGGGAGCTCCCAGGTGTGAGGTGAATAGCCCTTGGTAAAGGTGGATTTGGCCATATATTGAGCTCTTTCCTGAATCCGCATGGACATTACTAAAGACTTCAGCCCGGACCCAAAGTGTATCATTTAGCAAGCCACTGCAAGAGCTACAGCACGAATCAAGCTTTTTGGAGTTTGGAAGCTGACAAGAAGCAGCTAAGCTACCGGAAGATAAGAGCCTTGTGAGCATTTATCCGATGATTTTTAAAACAGGCAGCTGGATTAATTAAAACCGTCGCTTGAAGTCTTTCTGTAAGAGAGCTAGGCCTTCTGAAAACATCGCTTTTGGTGTCTGTACCTTACAGTTGTCAGTACTGAAAAGAAACTTAGAGAAAATCAACGGCAGTTTCATTTATCGGCATTGTACTTAATGGGCCAGGCAGCTTTTCGCCAGTGAATGCTGTTCCTCTTGCTCTCCCGTACGGTTAAGATTGAAGCGAGAGGCCTCGGGGTGGAATCAGTGTGCCTGCCGATGGCAGTAAGGAGGCTTAAGCTTCAGAGACATTCCAGCGTTCTAATAACGAAGTATACGGACATGTCGGTTTTATCATCATGAACTAGGGGTGTAAGGGAAAGAGGATGGGGAGCGGGGGTGGGGGGTGGCGAGACACGGACTTTCGGTCCTGTTGTGGAATGCTGAGGCTGTGGGGGAAGAGCCTGCCCCTCGCGCCTGCCCCTCACAGGTTCCCTCCCTCCTCCTACTAGCCTCTGCTAGCCTCTGCTAGCACACAGCTTCACCTTTTCCCCAGGCCCCTATCTCATCAGGAAGAGCCAGGCCAACAAGTCACAGAGTTGTCGGAGAGAAAAGTTCCTACGCACTCTGCTTTTTGGCAATTGTGACCAATGGCAAAGTCATCACATTTCTGACTTCTGGGTTCCTGTGCTCAGTGTCTGCTGAGATCATGAGCGGGAAAATATGATCAGTACTCCCTCTGTCGTCCTTATCAATCAGATATGGCCATTGCTGGCCCTGTGAAGGAAGGTGAGCCCTGGCAGAATGGCTTCTCATCACTGTTCACTCAATGAGTGAGGCGAGAGATCTAGAATATGAGAAAAACATAAAAACCTTTACTGCAACAATAAAACCAAAAAGAAACACACAAAAGGAATTCTGCAAACACTCCTTCTCACTATTATTTCAACGCCAGCTTGCGTGCCAATTTTCTGAGATTCTAAAATGTAAACAGATAGATAGAGAGAGAGTTAGTCTGGATCTCTTTTCATTAAATCCTTAATCACTTAGCTCATTTCCATAAACTGGCATGAATTCAGCCTCAACTTCTCTTTTTCCTTAACCACTTTTTAGGAGAGTAATCTGAAGTTCCTAAGAGTGATCAAGGCAATGTTTTCTCATGAGACCAGGACAAATAAACAGCCCACAACATACATTTGGATGGTTTAAAATTTTGAACTTAGATCTTCCGAGATCTATCTTTTCTTATTCCAAAACAATTTTCACAAAGGTGCTGTGAGTTTGCTTTGTTTTGTAATGACTAACAATGAATCATTTGACTCTAATCCACTTATAGATTTTCTATTTTATTGCTATATTCATGTTTTCCCCTCATACATATTTTATTATGGTAAGAATTTGAATATACAGTGAATTAAGAAGCCATCTGCCTTTAAGAATGCATAATAATAACAAAAGATAGGCCCCAAAATTACCCACCAACATGGACAACTACAATTTCCTTTATAACATTTCCAAAGTGTGTCTGTCTTTCTTCAAGGCCTGTTTCTCTATTGTTTGGGACAAATGTGACTTTTACTTGAAAGCCACATTTTAAATTGTTTACAATGTATTTTGTTAAGTGAACTAAATTAAATTTCACATACGCCCATTATATTTCTCATCTGTAACCTTTCACAAGAATCTCCAAGTAAGAAGTGCTTTAGAACATTCTAAACAACTTGGATTATTAAAGATACTAGAAATTTTATGTTAGATGTTTCATTAAACTGAAATTTTCATTTCTGAATATTTAGAAAATTTATTTTTCTCTTCTCAGTTATATACTTGAAGTCACTCTTTCAAACTAAGGAGTTTTCCCCCAAAATTGCTTTTATTTCTAAAACCTTCCACACTAACTAGAAGCCATGTGCTCAGATATTTAATAAAGACCCAGTGAGAAGAAAGTGGACGCACTTAAAATCGTGGACTCTCTTTAAACATAAGAAAGAAAGAAAGAAAGAAAGGAAGGAAGGAAGGAAGAAAGGAAGAAAGAGAGAAACACACATTAAAAAATGCAACTTCCATGTCAGTGATTAATTTTTCTCATTCATGTGTCAGTCTCTCTGTTTCCTTACAGACAAGGCCCTCTCCATTTCAAAGACATCGTCCAGAGCTATTTTCTCACTGTGAGATGACTACCAAACTCCCCGAGAAATTGAAAAGACTTCCAAACGCAAAGGAAGTGAAAGGCACATTCTCCAGCACTTTTTATCACTGTAATTTGGTCATTCCATATAGGCTTCCGGCCTTCAGTTCTCTTCCCTACTGTTCTGAAAAACCCAATTTGTTAACCTGCCAAACAAAAATATCAGGCTGTGGAAAAAAAAAAAAAAAAAACGAGAGAGACCAGTTTGGGAGAGAAAATTGATAACACTTTGCCAACTCCAAGCAAAACATTTTAAAAGAAGCCACCAAATGCTGAAAGAAGAAAACAGCATGCCCCAGGCAAACGGATGTGTAGAGCGGCAAATCTAAAGAACAGAATTTCTCCTTAGGGGAGAAACCAGTGAAATTTGCAAAGCCTCCAGCACCACCATATCCAGTGATTTCCCAAGAAATAATTTCAGAATGGAGGGAGGGTGGAAAACTTTCCCAGCCCCCAAGCCCTAAGATATGCCACCACGTCTCGCCACTAGGTGGCGGTTGCAAAGGCAGCGAGAGGGGGGCTGTTTTCGCCACTTCTTTCCCTCCAGGACGCACAGCCCAGTCCAGGGGAAAGCCCACTAGATCCCACCTCGATCCTGTTCGCTAAAATGCCAGGTTAGGTAAAAAGAAAAAAGCTCAGGGCTTACAGCCTGAAATCACCAAGTAACAGCCTCGCCTACAAATCTGTTCTCACCAAAGCTGACCAATGGAGCGGGGACGGACGTGCATATTTTAAACTCTGCTGGGGTTTTCAAAGCAAACCTTCCAGGCAGCTGGTTTAGAGCACATGTGACGACGAAATTACGACGTGAAGCCTGGGTTGAGTTACTGGGCTGTGCATCACCCACCCGCACAGCGTGTACAGAGCCACAAGGTGATGGAACTGGCTGGGTAAACATGAATCGTTTTATTGCGAGCCAGAAATTCTTCCTTCATTCATCAAAGTGGGTGAATGAAAATATGAAGTAGGTAAGGCATTTTTGTGCGCTGCCCCCTGAGTCTCCTTCTGAAGTCAAGACCTTACTTAGGCTCCCTTCTACCTGGGGCGTCAAATAAAGCCTCCTCCCATGAAAGAGAAAAACCACTTCCCCTTTTTGTAAAACGACTGCACGCCAGAGCTCAAATCTTGGCAAAAGAGATGTTACATAAATTCCAGGTGTTCCTAAATATGTATGTTTACATGCAATCATTTTAGGAAGCATCTAAGTTTCTGGGCCACTTTTTCTTTTCTTCTCTTTTCTTTTCATCTGAAGGAAGAGGCCAAATGTGTGTTTATAGCTTTGACCGAGGCTTTTACCCACTTCGTTTTGACGATATTTCCTGCCAGCTAAATGCAGGAAATCTAATAATTTGCACCCAAAATGCATCTAAGCACCCAGCACACTTACCTTTCCTTTTTTTTTTTTTTAACTGAACCCAGATCAGGCAGTTCAGTTACCTCTCCCTCCCATCACCAAAGGGGAAAAAACCCAACTCTGAAATACCGAATTATTTTCTAGGTGATTTGTACAGCCATTCTCCCGTTATTCTATGAACAGGCTAATTCCTTAACATCTTACTTTGCCTTTAAAAAGCTTCCTTCCACACGACGGGATTTCCCTAAGAAACATTCCCAGCGGATGGTTTCCAGCAATAGCCTATATCAACTCAGCCTGCGCAAGCAAAGACTTGGCTTCTGCTAATTCCACTCCCCCCCCCTCCCCGCCCAACACACACACACCAATTCACACACACACCAATTCACACTCACAGAAACATCCCGGGCCGACTGGAAAAGCTATTTTGTTTGCATGTTTGCCCATCTCTTCCTGAATGAATGCTTTTCCAGCTGACCTTTCAACAGCTGCCGAGAAGGCACGGTCTGTAAGGTTAGAGCCGGAAACTAAGGGATATTTTAACATCCTAATCCCTGCAACCTCTACGTTTCTCGTTCTCTACTCAAGTCCAGATTCTGTGATCCCAAGGGCAGGAACCCTGAAGCGTCTGCAGAGCAGCTCTCCGAGGTGTCCTGCTCGCGACCAACTCACTGCAGGCATCCTGCACACGCACAACCCCAGCCTACTCGCTGCCCGACACCCGCACCCTGGCCCGTGGCGAATACGCCAGGCACGCACCAGCCCTGCCTCTTACCTTCCCTGGCTTTCAGCAAGACCGTGTTGGCCACGATGTTTTCCAGCTCCATTGACAGTCGGCGGTCAGCGAGGGAGCCTGCCGGCGGGGCTGTCAGCTGCTGGGGGTGCTGCCGCTGCTGCTGCCGCTGCTCGGGCTGCCGCTGCTGCTGCCGGAGCCGGGAGCCGGGAGCGAGCAGCCCGCCTTGCCTACCGCATTATTCCTGCTCTTATCCCTCGGAGTTTTCCCCCTCTGCGAAGAGGAGCTGCCGCCGCCGCTTCTTCCTCCCTCTGTGTCCCCCCTCCCCCCTCCCTCAACACTTTCCCCCCCACCCCCCACCCTCCGCGTTTCTCTGTCACTCCATTCTCCACCCCTCCGGCTCCCTCGGATGCTTTAATGCCTCGGATGCTTCTGCCTCCCCTCCGTCCCTCCCGGGGGTGTGGTACTAGCAGGCTTGGGCGGCCGCACTGCGCAGGCGCCAGGCGGGCCGCGCCTCCTGTCTCGGCGCTCACAGGGCCGGGCCTGCTGGGACTTGGAGTCCTCAGGACTCGCGGCGCTGGGGCCAGACTGGCGCGCGGCTGCCGGAGTCCGAGGCCCGCCCCGGGACTCTCACCCAGAGTCAAGGCGGGCGCGGCCCGGGGAGGCTAGGGGCGCGGGGTGGCGAGGGGGCAGCGGGCGAATCGAAGGCGGTTCGGCCGAGTCGGAGCCCCCTCAGTCCCGGGGCCGGGCTCCCTCTGGCCCGCTTCCCGCCTTGCCGAGAGCCGGGAAAGCGAAGTCCACGGGCCACGGCGGCGGCGGCGGCGGCGGCGGGCGTAGCGCCGCGTTCCGTCAGGAGCCGGCGCGGGTCCTGGCTGCCCCTCCGGGCGTGCTCGGGTGGGAGGAAGGTCAGCCCGGCGGGCCCCGCACGCTGCGGCCGGCCAATGTGCGCGGTCTCACACGCACACGAGCCGGGACGCCGACAAAGGTGTACTTTGTTTCCGCCGAGGGCGCGAAGGGGTCTGCGAGTCGGCGGCGACCCGGCGCTGGTGGCGGCGTGGGTAGCCGTGCGGCCTGAGCGCCCCCTGGTGGCCACGGGGTGGCGGCGCGGCGGCAGGTCCACGCGGACCGCGCCCCCCCAGGGCTCGGCACCGCTTCCGCGCGCTGGCGGGCACTCGGGGGATCCGGGCGTGGGAAGCGGCTCCTTTCTGCTAATAAAGTGCCTTGCAGCAAGCGGGACCCGCGATTCCACGACCTTCGTTACAGTCAAACATTCCGATTTATGAAAACGCACACGGAATCGCCCGAGTCGGCCGTGGACAGCAGTAACGAGTAACGGCGGGGAGCCTGTGTTGGAGATAACGTTTTCAGACTCCGAGCGTATTTATCTTGGGGCTCTGAGCGCCTTTCAGCTGTCTGCTCAGAACATCAAGCCTTCAGATCTACTCTCAGCCTCTCTCCCTTGCTTCCTTTGAACGTCCCACTCCTGGGAAACGGGCCCTCAGTCACCCGTGGTCGGCGACGAGTGTCCTCCGGGCTGGGGGAGGGGCGGCTGGCCCCAAGAAACAATGAGGGCTTTGCCTCCTCTGCATCCTGTGGGCCGGATATCCGTTCAGAAACCTGGCTCTGGGCCTTCTCTGCCAAAAAGGAGGAAACCTTCTGTCCCTAGGGCTGCCAGGAAGTGGCAGGGAGGTGCCGGGAGAAACAGAGAACAATTACTACACATTGGAGAATGTACAGGAATTAATAGACTTTCGAAGCCTTGGAAACCGGAATGGTCGCAGATTTTAACAGCACAGCATTGTCTTGTTCCTGATGCCATATACCCACCACCACCACTTCCTGGTGTCTGGGTTCGGGTCTGGGGGTCTCCCTGGGCCTCACTTGATCTTGACTGCAGAGTAGGGGCAATAACAGTATGCCTGTCAGAAGACTGGGAGCTGAGCAGATGACTTTTTAGGCATCTTCCACTGCAGGAATTACTGTTCTAAGCAACCCAGCCAGGCTTGGTCTTGGCTATATATCCACATGCCCAGAGCCGTGATTTATAATGATAGGGTATTTCTCAGAATCCTAGAACTGGCCGCATCTTAGAGCTCACCAACTACAGCCCGAGGCCTGTTGGAACCCAAAGTTTGTGTGACTGAACACTAAAGCAAAACAAAATAAAACTAAGCAAAGTTGATTGCCTTTAGATGGTTTGTGCTCCGAAGCAGCCTTCTCAAATTTTTATGTGCATAGAGATCACCTAGGGACCTTGTTAAAATGCAGATCTGTTTCACTAGGTCTGTCCTGAGATTCTGCTATTTCTAACAAACACCAAGTTTCTGTCAATCCTGCTGGTCAGTGGACCACACTTTGAGTAGCAAAGTTTTATGGTTAGCCATATTATCTGGTTATCCTATCTATGGTTATCATATTATGTTGTTAGCCAACACTCTTATTATCTTATACCCAGCCCGGGTCCCCAGTGATTGCCTAATTTTACCTAGTTGGCCTTTGTAGACATTTGAGTTTGTAACTCTGGAAAATCCTGCCTGTCCCGACTGATTTGACAGATGTGAAACAGACCCAGAGAGAATAAGTGGGTTCTGCACGGTCATTCAGCAAGTGAAAGCCTAGCTACTCTCTCTGCTGCATGGTAAGACATCCTGCCTACAAAATAAATAAATGGTTACACTTCAAGTATCTGTGCCTCTGTGAGGAAATTAGGACATTCCAAAGGGAGAATGGAATGATAATGGCTAAATTTACTGGATCCAACTGTGGGCCAGGTCCTGTGCTAAGTGCTTTACATGGATTATTGCATTGAACACAACATCCGGATGAGGTAGAGAATATAGCCCACTTTTATAAAGTCACCAGGTTAGGAGAAGTTTTATAAATTGCCTAAGGTCACACAACTAAGAAGCAGAAGATGTGGGATTTGAACCTAGCAGTCTGACTCAGAGTCTATGCACTTAATTTCTGGCTACCTCAGGCTAGCCAGCAAAACTTGGCTGCAATTGACCTATTTGGCTGCCAGAGTGAACTTAAATTGTGTTGTAAGAAAGCAAAGCAGGCAGTTGGCTAAGTGATTAAGACTTAAGGGGGTTTTCCACTCCACCATTACAGCTTCCTATAATTCCACCATTATAGCCTTATTCCTTTCAATTAACTGCATTAACAGCTGCAGTCTTCTAGAGAACTGGGTTTGATTCGAGAAAGAGTCGTCTATTAAATATCAATAGATCAGTAGAGAATCTTGCTAGCTGAGCGCAAGAATGGAAATCCAAATGGAAAAGTGGGTGAGTTTGAGAGGGATGGGAATATGTCAAATACTGACTTCCAAATCCGCTTGGGATCAGCTGACCCAGAAATGCAAAAAAGCCACAGTGTCTCACTCTTCATTTGGCACCTGTATTACACGGCTAATGTTGCTTGCTGGGTCAGAGTTCTTGTAAATAGAAATCAACTATTCAGGAAAGCCACAAACTTATCTTGGTCCTAAAATATAGATTGCTTTTGCCAGAGTAATCCAACTGGCTTTCTGAATAGTACTGGATCTGGAGTTTTCAAGCCTTTCCTGGCATCACAGCTTCCTAATCATCAGGAAACAGCTGGAGATAATGCTTTCATTCTCCCGTTTATCCTTTCCTTCTTTGGAGTTTACCGCCATGTGCCAAGCGCTGTGGGGAAAGCAACGGTGATTTCCCATGAGAGCTGGCCAGTGGGAAGGAAAGCAAACTGGAAGGCAGACTACCAAGATAGAATAGAATAAGGATCATTTTGGACACAAACACAAGGACTTTGGAAACAGAGAGGAAGATTCCAAGAGAGGAGAAATGAGAGCTGAAAGTGGGATTGGAAGTGTGAAGTTTCCAGTTACATTCCCTCCTCTGAGAAGTGCCTTCGTGGATGGTCCCAGGGGTTACCAAATTTGACATTAAAAATTTTGCCATGCTGTAGACCGCTGATCATTCTTCTATTTACTTAATATTTATCTTTACAGTCAAGTCACTTTTAAAATTTTTTTTAACATTTATTTATTTTTGAGACAGAGAGAGACAGAGCATGAATGGGGGAGGGTCAGAGAGAGAGGGAGACACAGAATCTGAAACAGGCTCCAGGCTCTGAGCTGTCAGTGCAGAGCCCGACGCGGGGCTCGAACTCACGGACCGCGAGATCGTGACCTGAGCCGAAGTCGGACGCTTAACCGACTGAGCCACCCAGGCGCCCCAACAGTCAAGTCACTTTTAAAAACATTTATTCATTCTAATTAATAATATTTATGAAATGGGGGCAGTAGTAGAACCATCACAGTTTGGAAACAAGTGACCTCCAAGCAACATGTGGGGCTTTCGCAGCCTTTGGTTTCACGATGAACCAGCTGATCTTCATAAATGTGTTGGGAGGCTTCATCCTGCTGTTGTCAGATGATTATGACCTTTAGACATCTAAACACCCATCTATCGGGTTCTTGCATGCAAGTTCAGAAAAGAGGTTCCTGCCAATATGCACACGTCTACTGATGGTCCCAGCCACACGTGGTCTCTATGCTCTTGGAACTACAGCACTTTAACGTGGCCTTCTTTAGTGGGAAGGGAAGGCCTCCTTCTTGGTGCCATATTCAGTTAGGAATGTCTCCACAGTAGATCAGCTTGTGTCCTGAATAGTTACAAAGTTGTTGCCTCCATTGTATAGAGAGGAAACTGAGCCTCAGAGAATTAGGTCTGTTGCCCAAGGTCAACGGGTAAGTGAGCAGTGAGGCTAGTCATTTAGGTATCTACCTTCTATACTTGACAGCCTGAAATGTGTCTATATCATCTTCCAATTCCCTTGTCTATAGAATCTAGTAAATGCCTTGCACGTTGTGAGTATATAGCAATATTTTCTGCCTTGGAGCAGACGTGGCATGACGTCACCCCACCTAGGCCTCTGGGATCCGGTTAATCCATTCTAGTTAACTATCAAAATCCCCATGTCCCTGCCAGATCAGATATTAAAAAGGAAAAGTAGGAGACTTACCTCCTGGTATCAGAGGTCAGTATCACAGAAAGTCATGGACAATCTCAGTCCCCAGAACTCCCGCTTCTCTGGCTACACTTCCACCCTCAAATCCAGCTGTCTCCTGCAATCAGCCCAGTAGTTAAACTGATAGCACAATTATTTTTTTTTTAAACTAAGCAGACGAATTTTAATTCATTTTTCAGACAGAGTGAAACACAAGATATTCACTCCAAAAATGGTGCACAGAAAGCTGGACATTTTTTGTTTCGTTCAGCACTGAGCACTCAGATTTAGGTGGAGGAAAATGTTTAAGTTGGTAAGGAAATTGCACAGCAAAAGTATAAAAATTAATCCAGAGTGGAAGGAGGGAAAATAGTCTCTTTTCTAGTAATCTACTTAAAAGCCAATGATTTTCTGTTAATACAGATAAGAAAAGAATCCAAACCATCATCAAAAAAGAACAACAACAACAACAAAAAACCCACTTCTGGTCTTCTTAGGAGTAGCATCTATGAGGCCAGACGTGACCAAATCCAGGTTCATTTGTTGGAGCCTGGAGGCCTACAGTGGAACTATGGATACCATCATGGCAATAAAGGTAGAATTTCTTCTTAAAGAGGAGGTGAGATGAATTGAATTCAAAATTTGGCGCCCTTAAAACCAGATGACTCATAGGTGAAAGGGGCTCTCCAGCAGTTTTGAGCTTAATGCTGCAATAACATAAACTTTCTCTTACTCCCGAGACTCTGGGCCCAATTATCTCCAAGACGTGAATATGAAGGTTTTACTGTCCTAAAATAAGCCACGGCAGGTACGTGAACATTTGACCCAATAAAAGGAGGACATACCTGCTCCCTCCTTGAAGTCCCAGCTAGCCAGTTATATGCTAAATGGAATCTGTCAAATACTCGGAGTTTAAAAATGTAATGCTTTGCACAGATGGCTTTTTTGACGGTTACGTGAAATGGAATATCATATCTAATTTGGACCAATCGATTTGGGGCAGGCTGAGCCCCTCCTATAAAAGCAAAGGCACGGGCATTGTGACGTAAAAATGAGCTCGTGCAGGAGCTGGCAGGTGGAGTGCTCATTCCTGGTAGTTGGTCTCCTCCATCCATAGGGAGAGGATGCCATCTAGCATGAACTCTGAAGAGCTGCAGCCAGCCCCCAAATGGCAAAAGCAAGCCTCAGGGTCCACGTTTTTGTGGCCGAAAATCTGTCCATGGGTGGGCTAAGCCAGCTGGTATATGATGCAAACTGTTCCTACATACTACGAAGGGAATTCTGCTCATGAAGTGATTACTGGGTCATGGAACGTTTCCATTACTTACATCTCAAAGCTCTACAACCCTCATGTGCTTCAGGATCCAACTAGGATTCCAAGGAATCCCCTCCTCTCTGGGCTGAATCTGGACACTCTTTGTGAAGAGGTGGGGGAAAGGTTAGCCTGTTCTTACTTAGGATGCAGGATGTTCATTCCCTTGAACGGCTGGACCATGACCCATTTAACTAGCTGTCCATGGATGAACATATTTATTATTACCAATCTTCTCCCGTAACAATGAAACAATAATTTTTTTAAAGAATTAATGAACATTTTTTTGTCCTCCACCTTTTAAACTTGAAATGAAATTCGCCTTTTTTTTGGTGTCCAGTTCTATGAGTTTAGACAAATGTATATACTTGTATAACCAAGATGTAGCAACATTCCATCACCCCTGATTTTGTTAACATTAATTTTTTTTCTTCCCTAAAAAAACGTCTGTGTTTCTGAAACATTAAACAGAATTAACACATGGTCTAGCAGCTCCCACTCCCACATATATACTGGAGAGGAAGAAGACACGTTTGTACACAAATGTTCACAGCAGCATGATCACAATAGACAAAAGATGGACACAACCCAAATGTCCACCAGCAGAAGCCTGAATAAGCAAATTGTGGTGTGTCCATAGAGTGGAATGTTATTTAATAATAAAAAGGAATGAAGTACAAGGGTACAGGTGGAGAAACCTCAAAAACATTTTGCTAAGTGATAGAAGCCAGACGTGAAGAGGCAGTGTCTGACTGCATTTATATGACATTTCCAGAAAATTCATAGAGACAGAATTATAGATTGGTGGTTGTCAGGGGCTAGGCTAGAGGAAATAGGAAAACTGCCTACGGGGGGACTAGGCTTCGTCTTGGGGTGATGAAAATGTTTTGGAACTAAATAAAGATGGTGGTCTCCCAACACTGTGAATGTACTAAATGCCACCAAACTGTTCACTTTTGGGGGCACCTGGATGGCTCAGCCAGTTGAGCAACAGGCTCTTGATTTCAGCTCAGGTCATGATCTCACCATTGGTGGGTTCCAGCCCCACATCAGGCTCTGCGCTGACAGTGCCGAGCCTGTTTGGGATTCTCTCTCTCCCCTTCTCTCTCTGCCCCACTTGCACATGTGCACTCTCTTGCTCTCTCTCTGAAACATTTTTTAAAAATTAAAAAATAGAATGATTAATTTGGGGGGGCACCTGGCTAGCTCGGTCAGTGGCACATATGACTCTTGATCTCACGGTTGTGAGTTTGAGCCCTGCAATGGGTGTAGAGATTGCTTAAAAATAAGAAATTTTTTAAAAAGATTAATTTGGGGGCACCTGGCTCACTTGGGCAGTGGAGCATGTAACTCTTGGCTTCGGGGTTGTAAATTCAAGCCCCACATTGGGTGTAGAGATTCATTAAAAATTTTTTAAAAATCTTTAAAAATAAATAAAATGATTACTTTTATTTCATTAACGTGAATTTCACTTGAATTTAAAAAAAAAAATGTTTAGGGGCGCCTGGGTGGCTCAGTTGGTTAAGTGGCCAACTTTGGCTCAGGTCATGATCTCGCGGCCCGTGAGTTCGAGCCCCGCATCGGGCTCTGTGCTGACCACTCAGAGCCTGGAGCCTGTTTCCGATTCTGTGTCTCCTTCTCTCTCTGACCCTCCCCCGTTCATGCTCTGTGTCTGTCTCAAAAATAAATAAATGTTAAAATAAATAAATAAATAAATAAATAAATAAATAAATAAAAATGTTTAGGGACACCTGGGTGCCTCAGTCAGTTAAGCATTGACTTCAGATCGGGTCATGATCTCACAGCTTATGAGTTTGAGCCCCGCGTCGGGCTCTGTGCTGACAGCTCAGAGCCTAGAGCCTGCTTCAGATTCTGTGTCTCCCTCTCCCTCTGCCCATCCCCCACTCTCCCTCTGTCTCTGTCTCTCTCTCAAATATACATAAACGTTAAAAAAAAAAAACTTTTTTTAATGTTTAATCCCAGTGATAGGTGAATACTTGGATCAGAGCAAGTGATGAATGATATTCATGTGCTGAACAACAAGGTACAAACTACCTGAAAAGTAGGTAGATACTATTCGTCCCATCTGAAGTATAAGAAAATTACAGGCCAGAGAAATACAAGACCCCCCACCAGAAAGCTGCAGGGTTGGGGCCCCCAGACCAGTGCCTGAGTCTAGATGCAGCACTGCTCCATTCTACTGCATGGTTTTCTCGAATGATTCAAAACTGCAGCATTTTTACTGAGCGGCAGCAATCTTGCAGGAGTCGCGGGGTGGGGGGTGGTGAGGAGAGATGAACAGAAGGGAGAGGCAAAGGAGAGGAGGAAGAAATAACAAACAGAACACCTAGGTCAGCAAGCTGACCCACTCGGGGAGCAACGGGAGGACAACAGGCAAACAGATTGCTTTGCATGGCGTGGGGTGGGACTCCTCCGAAGGAAGAAGGTTTGAGCCACGTGAGTCTCCCCGTTAGGAAACTCCAAACCAGGAGCTGTGCTGCCCCACTGACGTGGGGGTCAGCGCTCCACAAGCTCCCCTCCTGCGGCCCTCACGCTCCTCCCCCTTCTCTCTGAGATACGTCAGTTTTCCCACTTGAGGGGGAACCAAAGACAGGGCAAAACTGAACTGTGTCTTTACTTTCCTCATGGTCTCCTGTCCCACTTCTGCTCACCCTGTCAACCTCCTGCTCCAACATCTCAAACCCTTGGGAAAATGAAAAGCAGCTTCTCCTTGCACATGACTGGGGGCCCCTTACCCAAGTAGCCTTAACAGAGCAGAGAGATAGAGCCCATAATAAGGCTTTGAACGTAGTGAGTGTGCTGTATAGGCTATGTGCTCTGTGACCTGGCTCCAGCTTTTCTGAGATGTTGATGACTAAAAGGAGTCACAAACTATTTGAGCAAACAGTAAATATTTTGTTGTGTTGTTGTTACGGAAAGGATGGAGGAAAAAATTCATCTGAGGGGGAAGAAGGCTCTTTTGTTTAGGGAAAACACTTGGAGAGGCTTTAGTTGTTTGAAAATGAAGCCAACTTCCTACTCTGGAATGGAGAAGTCGGGAAGAGTGGGGATTTAATTGTGCTGCATAATACTCTAAAGGGATGTCCTCATAGAGGGACAGCTCATCGCTGGGGATCATTCTCTTTCTGGGAGAAGCCCAGAGTGGGGGGAGGGGTGCAGGAGGGCTGGGATGAGGGAAAAGACACAAGATCTATGGTGGTCCATGTAGGAGCAGATCCCTGCAGACGTGAGGGAAGGAGGGATATTACAAAGGACAAAAATGGTCCCTAATGTGTTCCCATGGAGCTAGGCAGATGATAGGATATGCGAACAGGATGGTTTATGGTCCTGCTTTATCGTTGCCTTTGTCTGCATTGTAATTCCCATGTGTGATCCCCACGCCTTCATTTTAAAACAATCACTTGTCTCAGCTGGCACTAGGGAATTGAGAGAAAGGCATGTGACCACACTGAGACCCAGAGCTGTGTGCAGGAAGACTGGCAGCAGCCCAAAGAAGCTTCTGGACCAAGGGCAAAAAGGGAGCTGGGAAGCCCAGAGCGGCTGTCTGCCATGGGGCAGATGCCTGAGGTGAGGAACACACCTAGGATCAATATGGGCAACAAGAAAGATTCTTTAGGGCTCTGGAGAGGCCCAGGAATGGAAAGTGGTAAAAGGCTGGGCCACTTGCTAATCTAGGTAAATAAAGGCTCTGGTGGTAGGAATTTGGGCTGCCACTATTGATGCCATTTCTGCCCAGCATGTCAGAACAGAATCAATGAACATATACGCCTGAAAGGGCGGGCCTACGCCGGCCGACTCCGTCTTGTTCTGTGTCCTTCACCTTGACCACACCTCCTCCCCTTGAGTAACCCGCCCCCCCTCACCTGCCTAACAGGACTGGGACCCTGCCCCAGCCAATCGGCTGAGGCCACAGCCATTACCTCACCAACTGCCCCTAGGCTCCAATAAAACCTTTGTCCTTTTGAAACTCGCTCTCTCTCCCCGGTATCTCACTGCTGCATCGGTGCAGGTGGGGGATTGAGCTCGAGCTAGCTCGAATAAAGGCTCTTTTGCTTTTACATCGGACTCGGCTCCCTGGCGGTATTTGGGGATCACGAATTCTGGGCATAACAACGCCGTCATCATTCAATCATTTGTTATTTCCTTCCTTTGACATTTATTGAGTGACTACTAGGCAGAGAGCCTAGTTAGGTACCGTGGGAGACCACAAAGATGAGTAAAACATGCGAGTCCTGCCTTTAAACAACTTCTAGGCTCTTGGGACCAACCAGTCACACATTCAAGAAACCGGAATAGGAGACAGATCAATGTGAGAAGCAGAGGTTGCTGAAAGGAGGTTTTAAACTGCTTGATCCAGTGTTGGCAAAATCTAGAAGCCACCACTTTCACTCATTGTGGAGGGAGCGTGAACTAGCACAGCCTTTCTGGAAGGCAGTTTGGCAAAACATACCAAAACTCCTAAATACACACAGAACACTTAGTCATAGTAGTTTCACTGGTGGAAATACACCCCAAAGATACAGATAAGAATGTGTGCAAAGATGGCCTACAAGGATGGATAAAGATCATCATAGGGAGAGAAATTTCAAGCAACACAAACCTTCACCAATAGCAGATTGGTTAAGTAAGCTCTGGAACAACACTTCAGTGGTATACCTGTCAACAAGGTTCAACCCAAATCTTATCATGAGGAAATACCAGACAAGCAGACTAAGAGACATTCTACCAAAGGGACAGCCTGTGTCCTTCAACAGGACAAGGAAGGTAAAGAAAGAGTGAGGAACTGTTCCAGATTAAAGGAAACTTAAAAGACCAGGAAACCAAATGCAAGGTGTGATTTGGGAATGGATCATGGAGGGGTGAGGAAGATTGTGTGGCCAGCTGTAAGGACATTTTTAGGACAATTGATGAAATTAAATATGGTCTGGGGATCAGGCAGTAGTGTGTTGATGTTAATATCCTAGATTTTGATCATTGTACCATGGTTATTATGAAAAAGAATGTCCTTGTTTTTAGGAAATACACTCTCAAGCAATGAGGGGCTTCAGAAAAGTGAAGTGTCATTCAAGCTGCAAACTAAGATAGCCATCAGAAATGATTAAGACACACAACATGATTCAAATATTGGCTCAAGGCAATGGTAGAAGGTTTTTTTTGTTTTTTTTTTTTAAATTTTTTTTTAACGTTTATTTATTTTTGAGACAGAGAGAGAC
Source organism: Panthera uncia (assembly GCF_023721935.1). Lineage (NCBI taxonomy): Eukaryota > Metazoa > Chordata > Mammalia > Carnivora > Felidae > Panthera > Panthera uncia. The sequence continues at coordinate 73,159,807 of NC_064818.1, read as the reverse complement.
AGAGCATGAATGGGGAAGGGGCAGAGAGAGAGGGAGGCACGGAATCGGAAGCAGGCTCCAGGCTCTGAGCCATCAGCCCAGAGCCCAACACGGGGCTTGAACTCACGGACCGCGAGATCGTGACCTGAGCTGAAGTCAGACGCTTAACCGACTGAGCCACCCAGGCACCCCGGAAGGTTTTTGATCAAACACACAGGATTTAGCTCCAAAAGAATTATGTTGATGATAGCTGCCAAAGGCATTTAGGAGAAATAAGTGTCAGCTGGGGAGGTCAGAAGTGCCTATATACGTGTGTTTTAGCCAGGTCTTCAACCAGACTCGTCTAAATGGGCTAGGATTCTGCCATGTGCCAGCCACTGTGCTAGGTGCTGAGGACAGAGTAATGAATAAGATAGGAGCAGCCCTTGCCCTTATTGGGGCTTGTATGTGTCTGAACAAAGGATACAAACAAGGGCCGAGAGAGAATAACACACGCAGCCTTTTTTTTTTTTTTTAAATGTTTGTTTGTTTTTGAGAGAGAGACAGAGTGTGAGCAGGGGAGGGGCAGAGAGAGAGGGAGACACAGAATCTGAAGCAGGCTCCAGGCTCCAAGCTGTCAGCACAGAGCCCAACTCGAGGCTCGAACCCACGAACTGTGAGATCATGACCTGAGCCGAAGTCAGATGCTCAACTGACTGAATCACCCAGGCACCCCAACACACACGGTCTTTAAGGAAGTCCTCTTGGTGAGGATGACAGCTAAGCTGTGACCTAAATAAGGAGAAGGAGCTAGCCAGATGTGAGTGGACAGCATTCCCACCAAAGAGCACATCCTGTGCTGGACGTCCTGTGTGGGCAAAGTAGGAATAGACCGATATGGCTGAAGCAGGAATGGCGTGGGAGGAGCCCAATGTGTTTTCTGAAAGGAGGCAGAGGCTCGGACTGTGTAGGGCCTTGTATGAATTTGGGTTTTACTCCAATGCACTGGGGAGCCATTGGAGAGTTCTAAGTAGGAGATGAACTGACCTGCTTGGTGTTTGAAGAAGAGCCACTGTTGCTGCTTAAGCGAAGAATAAATGGGAAGGAGGCAAGAGTGAAGGCAGAGAGATGGGTTAGGAGGCCTCAGGGAGGGGAGAGGGCGAGGAGGAAGGCTCGCTTAGACTTCTGTAGTGTCTCCAAACCAAGTTCCGCTTAGCATTACAGAGAGAAGCTGATGGGGCTAAGAAGGGTGACATTCATCCTCCGCTTTTCAACCTGGTTCCCATGACCAGCACTCCTGGCCCAGAGCGCATTACAAATGAATATTTCTATCTAAATCCTATGACCAGCCTGGGGATAGCATTCTGTGTTACAATTTTTATAGTGCTGTGTCCTAGTTTGGGTTCTCCTAGACCCTGAGACAAATCGTATGGGGAAATGGCCGGCGAGGGTGTGTTAAGTCACTTCTGTGGGTGACTAGAACTTAACTGGTGTGGACACTCCGGGAAACACAGCTCAGCTCATCTACCCAAGTGGCGGGGGAGCTGTGGTATTTCTACACCAAATCCGTTCACCTGGCCATTGCAGGCTGGCTGCCAGGAAGGGGGTTAATTCTCTCTCATTTCTGCCTTCCTGGAGGGATGGGCCCATCCCCCCTCCCCAGTTATGAAGAAAGCCCTCAGCACAGAGATGCAGGTGTCGGTGGTTGGTAACCTCTGGAGCCCAAAGAAGTGGCAGGGTCTGAGGGATTCTGGAGATATACAACAGAGTGGCCTGGACCCTGCGTTGTGTTTTCTTTCACTTTTGAACTAGAGCTCAGATGATGAAGGTGACCGAAACTCTTTAACCACCAGGAGACTCTGAGAAGCTAGGAAAGGATTCCAGGGAGAAAGGATGATGGCTTGGACTGAGGAGGTGGCCATGGAGGTAGAGAGAAATCAGTGTATAATTTGAGTGCTGGTTGGGGGTGAGGAAGGCAGCAAGGAATAGATTTGAGGAGAGAAAACAAGAGTTTGGTTTTGTGTCTGTTAAGTTTTCGGGGTGTAAGGAACATCCAAGGGGAGACAAGGCAGGACTGGAGGCACAGCTCCACAGAGCGGATGGGTCGGGGGCAACTGGGCGGCTCAGTCGGTTAAGCATCTGACTCTTCGTTTCAGCTCAGGTCATGATCTCATGGTTTGTGAGTTCGAGCCCCATAGTGAGCTCTGGCTGACAGCACAGAGCCTGCTTGGGATTCTCTCTCCCTCTCTCTCTGCCCCTTCCCTGCTCACTCGCGTGTGTGCTCTCTCTCAAAATAAATAAACAATAAATGAATAAATGAATAAATACATGAATAAATGCATGAATAAATGAATAAATAAATAAATAAATAAATAAATAAATCAGGGTGCCTGGGTGGCTCAGTTGGTTAAGTGCCTCACTCTTGGTTTCAGCCCAGGTCATGATCTCATGGTTCATGAGTTCGAACCCCATGTAGGGCTCCACATACTGACAGTGTGGAGCCTGCTTGGGATTCTCTCTCTCTCTGCCCCTCCCTTGCTCGTGTGCCCTCTCTCTCTCTCTCTCTCAAAATAAATAAATAAAAATTTAAATTAATAAATAAAAAATAAAAAGGGGATGGGTGGCCAGGGGTTAGGGTGGAAGAAGGGAAGAATTGAGGGAGCACAGAGGATGTTTAGAGAAGTAAAATTGTTCCACGTTAATGGAAATGTATCCTTACATACTCGTCCAGACCCATAGGACGTACAACACCAAGAATGAGTCTCAGTGTAATGAGACCTATCCCATGACCTATCCGTGCAGGTGATGCCTTTGGTGATGACCTATCCTTGCAGGCTCTTGTCCTGTAACCAATGTACCACCCTGGTGTGGGCTGTCGGTGGCGGTAGGCTGTGTGGGTGTGGGGTGAGGGAATCGATGAGTACTCCCTGAAAGTTCATTCAATTTTGCGGTGAACCTAAAACTTCTCTAGAAAATAAAATCTGTTTTTAAAAAGTTGGGGGTGGGGGATAGGTTAAGGATAGGCAACAAAGATAAGCAGGGGAGAGGTTCAGAAGAGAGCAACGATGTGCCAGGGGCTGGGCAGAGGAGGAACCTGCATAGGACGAGCAAACAGGAACTAATCACAGGCCTGCTGGGTGCAGGCACCCCCCTTACTGCAGCTTCCTGGGAGATGGGTGTTCTTAGATGGGGACCCTCAGACTCTGAAAGGTGAAATAACCCACGGGGTTTAAACTGCGGACAAGTGACTCCTTCCATCACTCTGCTGCCTGCCATACAGAGGACAACCTGGAGTAGTAAGGCAATGAAGGGATTGCCAGGGGATAAGACTCAAAGGAGAAGGCTTTGCTAGGAGGTATGTCTCTGCTTTGAGACTTCACCTCCCCTGAACCCAGGAGAGAGTTGAATTTGGGGCTCCTCGTCAATGAAAAAAGGAGAGAGGAAAAAAAAAGAATGCTTTTTGCCATAGAAAGAGGAAGAACTGGGGTGGCTGGGTGGCTGGGTGGCTGAGTCAGTTAAGCGTCTGGCTTCGGCTCAGGTCATGATCTCGTGGTTCATGAGTTCGAGCCCCGCGTCGGGCTCTGTGCTGACAGCTCAGAGCCTGGAGCCTGTTCCAGATTCTGTGTCTCCCTCTCTCTGACCCTCCCCCGTTCATGCTCTGTCTCTCTCTGTCTCAAAAATAACTAAACGTTAAAAAAAAAAAATTTAATTAAAAAAAAAAAAAAAAGAAAGAGGAAGAACTAAGCAAAACCCAGAGTAATGTTGACCGTCTCTAATTGTGGCCCCAACTCGCAGAATGTGACTTGTGGTTCCAGGGAGGTATTTTCCTAATCATCATAAAAAATAGCATATATCTTTTCATTTGCCTTTCTCTCAAAAAGGTCCAAAAATTCTTCTCCCAAACTCAGAAGGGAGGAATTTAGTTATTTTCTACTCTTTTGGTAATGTGCACAAGGTCAGTTTGTCTTTTTCCTTTAGCAGAACAATTTGTGTCCTTGTTGTGACAGTGAGAGAAAGCTGAATAAAAAAGATGTTTTTTCCAGGACGAGTGTGGAAGGAACGTTTTGGCCACCATGTCGGCCACTGCTTATTCATTCATTTGACAAACTTTTTTTTGAGCAGTTGCTATGAGCCAGGCACTAGCCCAGCCATTAGGACCTTAAAGACGAGTAAGACAGGAACTCTATCCCCAAGAAGTTTGCAGTATGGTTAAGACCCACACAAGGCAACAGAAAATTCCGCTATAATATGACAGGAATAAGGAGAACCAGAAAGGCATGTGCACAATGCTTTCTAGGTACCTGGAAGATGGACGGGGGAGGTGGGCAGGGAAGGCTTGGCAGAACAGTGCCCATATGGTGATTAAACACCAGTCACGGTTACATTTGCATGGAATGAACGACTGGAGGACTCTGCTTCCTGTTTTAGGGGAAGTCTCTGGCTGCAGCCTGGGATGAGCTGAAGGCCATTCGCTTTGTAGTTCTGAACAGACCATTGGAAGGCTCTTGCACAAAATTCCTTCTGGGCCTCTGGGCCTGAGAGTCTCGGGTATTTCATTCCCTTTAGGATAAGAGAAATCAGGCTTTAGTCAGAGATCAGCAGACCAGGAGACCCAGCATGTTTACTGAAGGGTTCTTGGTTCTAATGGTCCCCGAGCCAATGAATCCCTGTGTAACTTGAGGAAAGCTCGTTAACCACAGGCAGCTGCCTCAGCTTCCTGTTTGGAAAAGAAGTGATAAGCAGTGAGACTTCCTCTCCTATGGCCAAAGGACTTGAAAATCGGGCCTCTGCTTGGTGTTGAGGGAAACAGTGATGCTTTGTTGAGCATGCTTAAAATGCCAGTGTGAAGAGTGACTTTGGAATGATTGAGATTTATGGAGATAAAAATTACAAAATGTCCTGGCTTGATTTATATTGAGGAAAAAGGCAAAAAGACACCTATAAGGCAATACTTTCACAAGGTGAAAGTTAAACCATGTATTAAAACCATAACAAATTTAGATACACACACACACGCACACACACGCACACGCACACACACAAAATGTAGACACAAGTTAATACAGTAGAAATTAATGCCTTCCATCTGACAAAGAGAATTTCTTTCAAACTTCTACCAAGCTATTGGATACCCAACAGGTAAGAAACAGAAATCTGCATCAAGCCTAGATATGGTCACTATTTCTTTCTAATCAGAGCTAAAACTCATCTCAGGTAGACGGGGGTCTGATAAGTGCCTTACCATGATGGTCACCCTTATTCCTCAGAGTTAGTGTTAAAAGGAAAAATAAAAAACTCTAGGTTTCTTGAGTAACAGCCTAGTCCAGGGGCAGGGACTGTGTTAGGCAGAGAACGCTGAGCTGCAGTGAGCTGGTATGTTACTTCACTCCTTCCTTTCCTTGACTTCATGTCCCTCTCACATCCAGAAGAGCCTAATTTGAGGCATTTGGAGATCAGAGCTTGTGCAAAAGCCTCGTTCTTCATTCCTGAATGAGAGAAGGGAGAGGAACTTCATTACTTTGAGAAAAACAAAATGTATTCAAAGTGTGTGCCTGCTGTTTGAAAATGCTGCAGGTCTGCTGGTGGGCAAAACAGTAACTGATATTTATTTAACCCTACTCCGTGCCAAGTACTCCCCTAAGCATTTTACCTGCACTGTCTCTCTCTCTCTGCACAGCTAATGATTTAAGGTCGATTTTGGTGACTGCTCTCATTTTACAGATGCAGAAACTGAGGTGTAGAAAAGTTAAGCCACAAAGGATGCTTGATGCCCCAGACACACACCCCGCCCTCTAAGACCACAAATGACAAAAGAAGAATTTGATCCCAAGTCCTGGTGGCTCTAGAGCCTGTGGCATTAACCATTAACCATTAGCGCAGTGGGTTTTCAAATGGGGATGATTTTGTCCCCCAGGGGATATTTGGTAGATATTTTTGGTTGTCACATCTAAGTGGATGCCTTTCTCTCACAAGCTCTGCAGGAAGACAGGAGCAGAAGAACCTAGAAAAGAAAAAAAAAAAAAAGGCTGAGAAAAAAAAAAAAACAAACAGAAAAGAAAAGGCTGAGAATAGAGTGGGTAATACCAGGCAGTTCCCCACACTGGTGAACATCAATTGCAGGGGTAGAATCAACAAGAATTGCTCAGACGAAAGAACAGAGAGTACAGAACACATAAAGGAAAGCATCCCTGTCAGGTTCAGGAACAGTATTTGGGGACATTTCACCAAAGGACAGATGGCCAATACTCCCCCAGGTTCAGATTCAGACCACCTTTTTTACAAATATTTCCTATTAAGCCCTATTAAGCACCTTATGCTTCAACAAATATGGCAGAAGGGAAGACAACATCAGGTTAAGAAGGGTTTCTGCAGTCCGCTTTTGGGGACTGGCTCCAAAAATCCTGGCTCCTTCCCTTTCCACTTGTGAGAATTTGGGCAAATTACTAAACCTCTCTAAGCTTCAGTATCCTCACCTAATGAAATGGGGATGGTGAATTAAAAACAGTACCAATCTCACAGGTTGTGTGAAGACCATAGAAGCTACTGTTTTCAGCCAGATCTTGGCCCTATAAGTTCTCAATAAATGTTGGCTGACACTGATAGAAAAACAAGGAGACAAAGGTCACCAATTCTCTATGCCATCTTTTTCTCCTTCTTCTTCTTTCTTTTTTTTTTTTTTTTTGAGAGAGAGAGAGCACAAGTGAGGGGTCAGAGAGAGAGAATACCAGGAGGGGCAGAGAGATAGAGAGAGAGAGAGAGAGAGCAGCGGGGCTCACCTGAAGCCGGGCTTGAGCTCACCCGACGTAGGACTTGAACTCACCAACCGTGAGATCATGACCTGAGCCAAAGTCAGATGTTTAGTGACTGAGCCACCCAGGTGCCCCTATGTGCCATCTTTCCCTTCATCTTCTCCCATTCCACCCTCAAGGACAGAATCTATCTATTCTAATAACACTTGTTTCCTCTGTGAGACCCTTCTTGAGCTCTCTTTCTCTAAACTCCCACAGCACTTTGCCTGGATTCCTTTTATTTAATGTAACAAACGCTTCTAGTGCTCACTCTGTACCTGATGACTGTGCTAAGTGCTTTAAAATTTAACTCACTTATTTCTCACAACAATCCTTGGGGGAGATATTAATATCACTCCCATTTTACAGATGGAAGAACATTCAGGGAGTTAAGTAACTTCTACAAGAGAGTTAAGCACTAAATGCCAGAACTGGTGTCTGAACCCCAGCTGTACATTCTGAACCATTATTCCTGTCATGCCCCTTAGTATGATGGATCTTGGATTTGGTGGTTTTTTTTTTTTTTTTTTTTTTAATGTTTAATTTTGAGAGAGAGAGAGTGTGTGTGAACTGGGAAGGGGCAGAGAGAAAGGAAAACACAATCCGAAGCAGGCTGCAGGCTCCCAGCTGTCAGCACAGAGCCCAACTCGGGGCTCGAACCGACGAACCGTGAGATCATGACCTGACCCGTCGGACGCTTAACCAACTGAGCCATGCAGGCGCCCTAAAATCACATGGCTAATTGATGCAGTCATCTGACACAGAAGGCTCTACCTGGGACCTAAGTAGGAAAGGAAATGCATTATTCCAAACGCTAAAACGGGCTTGGGGCAGGGAGAATGCAGGAACCACACTCAGATGAATGGCAGGGGGAGGAGGATGGGTGAAATGGACAGAAGGTAATGATATCTTTAAGCGTAAACAGGCCCCACCCAAACAGACAGGACTAACTAAAACTTCAAAATTTTAAAACTGAAACCAAGATGAATAAGCCTAATCATGAGGGAACTCCGCTGTGCTTTGTGGTTCATCACAGTGAAGTTTAGTTATGAACCAAACTGCCTATGTGTGGAAACTTAGATGTGCATAAAATAGGAGAGAGAGGTGCCCTTGCAAATGCTGGAGAAAAAGAGAGGTGGACAGTAAAGGACTATGGGTCTAAGGAACATGGAAAGAGAATGCGACCCCTTGCCTTTTCTTTGCCTCCTCCCCCTCACCTTTGCCAGCTCACATACTGGCTGGCCAGGTGTGAAGATGTTCTGGGTTCTGGTCCTCTCCTTCCAAGCAGCTGCGTGACTTTGGGAAGGTCTCTCCATCTCTAAAAGTCTGTTTTTGTGTCTACAAGACCAGTGCTCTAACCCTTGAGCTATGGAGCCTGTTTTTACAGTGTCTACAAAATCACAGGGCTAGACCACAGCATCATTTTTGTATTTGTTGTTAGTTTCTATTTCTTCTTCTTTTTTTAAAATTGGGGTAGGGGTGCCTGCGTGGCTCAGTCTGTTAAGTTTCTGTCTGACTTCGGCTCAGGTCGTGGTCTCACAGTTTGTGGGTTCGAGCCCCATGTCAGGCTCTGTGCTGACAGTGCAGAGCCTGCTTGGGATTCTCTCTCTCTCTCTGCCCCCCTCCCCAACTCGCAAGGTCACACTCTAAATAAATAAATACATACCTAAGAAAAACTCAGATAAAGTGACGTAAAATTCACATGACATAGAATTAACCACTTTAAAGTGTACAGTCCAATGATATTGAGAACATTCACTACATTGTGCAATCACCACTTCTATGTAGTTCCAAAACATTTCCGTCACCCCAAAAGAAAACCCTGTACCATTAAGCAGTCAGTCCCCTTGCCTCCTCCTCCTCCCAGCACTTGGCAATTGCCAATTTGCTTTCAGTTTCTATGGATTTACTTGTTTTACATATTTCATATGAAAGGAATCATACATCTGGCCTTTGGGGTCCGGCTTCTTTTACTCAGCATAATGCTTTTTTTGAGCTCATCCCTCTTACAGTAGGTATCAATCCTTCATTCCTTTGTATGGATTAATAATATTCCTAAAGACTACAGTATGATTTTGAGTTCCAATAGTTTGACCCCCTTTCCTTTTCAAACATCTGTTCATAAACACATTATGAGCAGCAATTAAAAAGAAGGCAGGTACTAAGGGGAAATACTTGGGGTGCCTGGGTGGCTCAGTCAGTTAAGTGTCCGACTCGGTTTCGGCTCAGGTCATGATCTCATGGTTCGTGAGTTCGAGCCCCACATTGGGCTCTGTGCTGACAGTGCAGAGCTTGCTTGGGATTCTCTCTCCCTCTCTCTCTGCCCCTCCCCTGCTCACTCTATCTCTCTCTCAAAATAAATAAATAAACATTTTTTAAAAATAAGGGGAAATTGTTGAGAAATGTGTAGCCCCTTGCTTTATATTTATATATATATAAATTTATATATATGTTTATATATAAACTTATATATATAAATTTATATGTATATAAACTTATATATATAAATTTATATATATAAAGCAAGGGGCTACAAATATATATAAGCATATATATATTTGCTTATATTATAGTTATATATATTTTTTAATATATATAATATATATATATTCAATTGGAGTATAACATTTAAAAGTGCCCAAGTGTACAGCTTCATGAACGCTCACAAAGTAAATACAACTATTAACTTTAAGCTGGGTCAACACACAATATATTATTCACACCCCATTCTTGTCTTCTCATTACCCGCCCCCAATTCTCTCTTTCTCAAGGTACCACCATTCTGACTTCAAATGCTATACGTTAGGTTTTCCTGTTTTTGAACTTCATGTAAAGGGCACCACAGATTATCAATGCTTTTACATCTGGCTTCTTTCACTCAGTATTACGTTTGTGAGACTCTGGCACTCTGTTGCATGTCATTGCGGTACATTCATTCTCGTTGTTGTACGGTATTAATAATATCGCAATCTACTTATCCGTTCTGTGGGTGATGGGCACGTGAGTAGTTTTAGCTCTGTGCCATATAATAGTGTTGCTGTGAACATTCTAGCCTGTTTTCATAAACTGATGCTCACACATCTTTTGGGCATATGCCTAGGACTGAAATTATTTGAGTCATATATTCAGCTTTACTAATACGGACACAGAATTTTCCAAAATGGTCAGACCATTTTTGATTCTCATCTCTTGCTTCTAAGATAATCCTTTCCAAAGCATGGGGCTAGTACCCATCGCCATACTAGTGTTGCATAAAAGGATCTATGTGAGGAGCAAAACAAATAACATCAGGCTCCAAAGTGAGAAAATTATTGCCCGTTTAATGCTCTTTCAGTCCTTCTGATTACATAAAGAGAATCCCATGTGAGGTTGCTAGCTACCTCTCTGTCTGTTTTTATAAAAAGTCTCGGACTCTCAGCAGGCAACTGTATCTACTTGATACTTAATAACATTTTGTTTTCATGTATTTGTTTTAATTACTTTCTACTTATCGCAAGCAATGAAAGGTTTCTCATTTTAGTTATTTAGTATTTTCTTTCAAACAAATTCATTTAAGGGGTGGCTGGGTGGCTCAGCTGGTTAAGCGTCTGACTCGGGACCTCAGCTCAGGTCCTGATCACACTGTCAAGCCCTGTGTTGGGCTCTGTGCTGGGCGTGAAGCCTACTTAAAATAATAATAATAATAATAATAATAATAATTCACTTAATTTTTTCAAAAGTGAGTCAACTTAAAGAAAATAGTAAACAATATGCAGATGATATGCAGCTTCCAGAAACGAAGTTGGTAGTGGAATGACTCCTGTTTGGAAAATACCCACTTAGAGTGTGCATTTATTTACCAGAAGGCCTCCGTGTGATTTTTATCTGCATTTGATGAGCTTACTTCAGAGTACCAGGCTCACCACTGAGCACTTGGCTTTACTAATCGACAGAAGACAAATTTTAAATTTGTTCCAATTCTAATTTGCGGAAGAGAGGCCAAAATGAAGTCCATACACCATTACAAAGGTCTTCAAATACCAAAAACTTGATGTGTCTGACCAGCTTGGCTTATTAATGGACAAAAATCGCATTGAAATTACTTCATTTCATGCAGAAGTCAGAAGGCTCTACTTGATGCCTAAACAGATATGAGAACCTTTTGCAGAACCGGTAGAAACAGTCATCCACACAGGTTAACAACAAAAATCCGTAGAAATATGAAACTAAATATCTAGTTCCCCACCTGGATTAGTCCTTTTTGGATTGGGGCGACAATTAGAGACCAAGTGTTGCTTTCCCCAACATTCGGCTACTCAGAAGCCACAACGGGAATCTTCTCATAACTAGGGCTGAGGCGCCCAACACGTAAGTTAACGCGGGGAAGCAGAAGGTAAGTTGAGGCGAGGAATCGAAAGGCCACGAGGACTTCTCTCCGCCCCCGCTCCGGCCCAGGCCCCGCCCCGCCGCCGAGGTCCCGCCCCCACATGCCCCGCCTCCTCCGCTTCCCAGTCGGCTTCGCGAGTCCCGCGCGCACTGGAGATGGCGGCCGCGGTGGGAAGGTTTCTCCGGGCCTCGGTGAGTGGCTGCAGACAGGGGACAGGCGCGGAGACACTGCAGTGGCACCGAGATCGTAGTTCCCAAGCAGGATCCTGCTCTCTGCCGTCTGGGGGCCTTTCGCCCTTCTTGGAGGGCACCAGCGGGTAACGGACCCCAGAGGCCTCTCCTCTAGGGAATGTGCCTGCGCAGAATCATCCTCCCCCCGCCCCCCGCCTCCTCCTAGCTGTCCCCTCTTCTAATCCCTCCTCACCCAGGAGTCGCGGGTCCCCAGGCCTTTTTCCACCTGAGCACCTGGTCCCGGAGGCAGGCGACCTGGGCTCTGTTCCCTGTTCTGTAGCCTACTCTGTGACCTTGGACTGACTTTCCGAACCTCAGTTTGCTACCCTCCCTTACCTTAAGATAGAAAGAGTGATGGCCTACATCAGGGCGTTGCTGTGAGCATCCACTAGATGCTGGATGGAAACCAAAGTGGTAAAGTACCAAGTGCTAAAGTGCAAAAGGCACTTCCCTTCTCCCACCCCAGGTCTGTCCCCACGCTTCTCAGGCAAAGCCTAATTCCCTCTTGGTACCCACCCTCCCCTTTCTCCTGGCGGGGTTCAACGCAGGCTCCTTCTTCCTGAGTCATGCTAGACACTGTAGTTGAGCACACAATTGCCTTGAGCCCTGTACACACTTTGCCGGAGGCTGAACTTTGCTCTGCTTGTTTGCTTATCTGTGAGGCCTTGTCTTTTCTGGGAAAACCTTGACGTGGTAGAAATTGCTTAGCAGATCATGCTGGTAAAGGGCTTAAATACACAGAGCATGGCCAAGTCCTCTTGGTTTTTGGATCCTCTGTGTTGTTCTTAAGAGCATGGCATCTTTACGGTCTTATAATTCCCCTCTGCCTTGCAAGATTTTAAACAAATTATTTATATACTTTTAAAATAAAAGTTATATCTGTATAAGATGTACAACGTGATGATTCGATATACATAATGAAATGATTACGACCGTCAAACTAACATATCCCTTCACATAATTCCCTTTTTTGTGTGTGATGAGTGTGCCTGAAATCTATTCTCTTAGCAAATTCCCAGGGTTCAATATAGTATTATTAAGTATAGTCATCATACCCCTCTACATTAGATCTCTAGACTTATTCACTTTGCATAACTGCAACCATGTACCCTTTTACCAACATCTCCCCATTCTCCTCTTGCAGTCTTGAAGGAGAAGGAGGCAGAAGAGAATGTTAGGAACATGAAGATTCAAGGGTGCCTGGGTGGCTCAGTTGGTTAAGTGTCCGACTCTTGGTTTTAACTCAGGTCGTGATCTCACAAATTGTGAGTTCCAGCCCCACATTGGGCTCTGCCGTGATGGTGTGGAGCCTGCTTGGGATTTTCTCTCTCCCTCCCTCTCTCTCTCTCTCTCTCTGCCCCTCCCCTGTTCATTCTCGCTCTCTCTCGAAATTAAAAAAAAAAAAAAAAAGAACATGGAGATTCAATCTATGCTCTTAGAGTTTTAGGTTTGATATTTGATTCACAGGATCAAGGATAGCTGAGCCCACCAATGGCCTGATGCCCTTTCAGCAGGGCCAGCCTTCAGCTACCGTTCTGGGGCTACTTCCTAATATAAAGTGTTTCTCTTTCCAGGTTGCCCGACATGTGAGTGCTATTCCTTGGGGTATCTCTGCCTCTGCAGCCCTTCGACCTGCTGCTTCCCGAAGAACATGCTTGACAAACGTATTGTGGTCTGGTTCTGCTCAAGCAAAATTGGCTTTTAGCAGCAGTAAGTGTTAATGCCTTGGGTTGACCCTAGAATGAAAACAGGAATCCTCATCTCAGGACAAGGGTTCTGAACCCTGTCTATGTCTGAACCCTCACTTGGGAAGATTTTTTTTTTTTTAATTTATTTTTGAGACAGAGAAAGAGAGCGAACGGGGGAGGGTCAGAGAGAGGGAGACACAGAATCTGAAGCAGGCTCCAGGCTCTGAGCTGTCAGCACAGAGCTCAATGCGGGGCTCGAACTCACGGACTGTGAGATCACGACCTGAGCCGGAGTCAGATGCTTTACTGACTGAGCTACCCAGGCGCCCCGGGAAGATTTTGAAGACATACCACTGCCCCAGTCCCACTACAGACAAATTAAGTCAATCCCTGAGGTGTGAGACTGGGACATCATTTTTTTTTTAATGGAAAAGCAGTTGATATGACAATATTATTAGTTTCAGGTGTACAACGTAGCGATTCAAGATTTATATACATTAGGTGGTGATCACCATGATAAACCTAGCTACGGGCTGTCACCGTACAAAGTTGTTACGGTATTATTAACTGTCTTCACTGTGCTGTGCATGGCACTCCACCCCTGTCTGTCCATTTGTAACTGGAAGTTCCTACCTTTTAATCCCCTTATCAGTATATTTTAAAAGCTCTCCGGGTAATTGTGATGTCCAGTCAAAATTGAGAATTGCTGGGGCGCCTGGGTGGCTCAGTCGGTTAAGCGTCCGACTTCAGCCAGGTCACGATCTCGCGGTCCGTGAGTTCGAGCCCCGCGTCGGGCTCTGGGCTGATGGCTCAGATCCTGGAGCCTGCTTCCGGTTCTGTGTCTCCCTCTCTCTCTGCCCCTCCCCCGTTCATGCTCTGTCTCTCTCTGTCTCAAAATAAATAAATGTTAAAAAAAAAAAAATTAAAAAAAAAAAAAAATTGAGAATTGCTGAGGCAGACAGCCCTTGTGTCACATTACCATTTTGGTCATCAGAGGTTTAAATCCTCTGTGTTGAGGAGCATGGAGGGAGGGAGGTGGTACTCAGATACCTCTGGGCCTCGCTGTGTATGAGGGGATGTGAGGTAACCAGAAGTGGCCAACAGCCTGTCGGAACCAAGGCTTTTGGATTCAGACCTGTGTGCTGGTTCTAGCTGGCCACATGAGAGCATGGACTCCTCCAGGACCTGAGTAAAACAAGGCTATTTCTTGAGATTTACACTCCCATTTTCTAGAATGTGGGTTTTGCGAAGATGAGCCTCAGATGAGCGGTATTTGAAAATACCTCCTTTAAATTTGTCCCACCTTGGGGCGCCTGGGTGGCGCAGTCGGTTAAGCGTCCGACTTCAGCCAGGTCACGATCTCGCGGTCCGTGAGTTCGAGCCCCGCGTCGGGCTCTGGGCTGATGGCTCGGAGCCTGGAGCCTGTTTCCGATTCTGTGTCTCCCTCTCTCTCTGACCCTCCCCCGTTCATGCTCGGTCTCTCTCTGTCCCAAAAATAAATAAAAAATGTTGAAAAAAAAATCATAAATTTGTCCCACCTTGTAAAAAGCACGTGCAACATGTAATCGCTTGAGAAATATACTTCAGCAAAGCCTTTGCTAATTTTACTACCCTGGAGCTTTAGAAAAAATTTCTAGTAATTTGACGCCCCACATATAAAACTTTCCTTGTCCCCTGTCCCAGACCCACTCCAGCGGCCCCCACCGTTTCTGAAGCCTGGGTATTTTGACACTTTGTGGCAAGTTGCCAGTGGAAGCAAGTCCTCTCTAGTTCTGACACATGTCTCGTACCCTTTCCTTCCTTCCTGTCCTCTCAGGCACACCCCTCCTGTCCATACCTCTCATTTAGATAACTGCAACGCCCTCCTACCATCAGTCTCCCTTCCTCCTGCTCCCCTTACCCTCCCCTGCCAGACTAACCCTCCCAAGAAGAGTTGACTCATCTTCCATCTCCTGTGTGTCAACCTCCTGTGTGAAACCTCCAGTGAGGACTCTGTCTTTTTTTTTTTTTTTTTTTTTTTTAAGAACAAACTCTAGCCTGATATTTCAGGGCTGTCACAGCCTGGCTTTCAGTCATTCTTGCTTTGTCTCTCACACTTCCTTCCACACACCTGCTCTCTCTGTTCTTTGTTTGTTTGTTTAATGTTTTTTATTTATTTATTTTTAAATTTTTTTTTTTTAACATTTATTTTTGAGACAGAGAGAGACAGAGCATGAATGGGGGAGGGTCAGAGAGAGAGGGAGACACAGAATCCGAAACAGGCTCCAGGCTCTGAGCAGTCAGCACAGAGCCCGACGCGGGGCTCAAACTCACGGACCGTGAGATCACGACCTGAGCTGAAGTCGGACGCTTAACCGACTGAGCCACCCAGGCGCCCCTAATGTTTTTTATTTTTAAGAGAGAGAACGCACACACGAACCGGGGAGGGGCAGAGAGAGGGAGACAGAATGCAAAACAGGCTCCAGGCTCTGAGCTGTCCGCACAGAGCCCGACGCGGGGCTCGAACCCACGAACCACGAGATCATGACCTGAGCTAAAGTCGGACGCTTAACCGACTAAGCCACCCAGGTGTTCCTGCTCTCTCTGTTCTAATCAAACTGTGCCACAGGCTGTTCCCCACACTTGCCCAGTTCCCTCCTCCATGCCGTTTGCCCTGTCCCACGTGGCCTTGACAAAATCTAACCCATATTTAGAATCCACGTCTGGGCTCATGTCTTCCTCGGTTCTGTCTTAATGCCATCCCTACCGTCTCTGGCATCATCTTTTTCAGCTTTTTAGTCCCCATAGTACTTTGAATTGAATTTGTATACAGTCTAGACTACAGAAGGTGGGGGGGAAATGACCTAAGATGTACAGTTGAACTGAACCTTTTATTTATTTATTTTTTAATGTTTATTTATTTTTGAGACAGAGAGAGACAGAGCATGAATGGGGGAGGGTCAGAGAGAGGGAGACACAGAATCCGAAACAGGCTCCAGGCTCTGAGCCCTCAGCACAGAGCCCGACGCGGGGCTCGAACTCACAGACCGCGAGCTCGTGACCTGAGCCGAAGTCGGCCGCTTAACCGACTGAGCCACCCAGGCGCCCCTGAACTGAACCTTTTAATTTATACTACTAATTAGTTACTGTGAGAGATTTGAATAAAGTCAAGTAGGCGCGTGAATAAGCAGATGATGAACTGTACGTGCGTGTGGGCTTCCTTCAGGTTCTTCGTACCATGCTCCTGCCGTCACCCAGCACGCACCCTATTTTAAGGGCACTGCCGTTGTCAACGGAGAGTTCAAAGACCTAAGCCTTGATGACTTTAAGGGGAAATATTTGGTGCTTTTCTTCTATCCTTTGGACTTGTAAGTATAATTTCTGTGATGCTTGATGTCATTCTGAGAGCCAGCAAAGGTCTCTGCTTCCCCCTGACATTTCCTATCTCTGGTTGCTCTTCTGGTCAAGGGAAGGGTTCTTTGGGTTATTTATCGCCAGTGGCCTTGCTGAGTACAGCTTGCAGCTGCAGCTAATCTGATACCTGTAGAGGATGAGGTGGCATTCTTAGTGGGGTTGGGTTTTGATATAGCTGTTTTCTGTACTCCAGAGCAGTGGTGTCTGTAAGCCAGTCTGTCTGCAAGGAAGCTTTCATTGGCCTGGAGGAAAATGAGAAAAGTAAAGATAGTAATAAAATGAGTTTTCTCATAAAGTTATTTATTTTTGGGCACGCCTGGGTGGCTCAGTCGGTTAAGTGTCCAACTCCGGCTCAGGTCATGATCTTGCAGCCCGTGAGTTCGAGCCCCGCGTCAGGCTCTGTGCTGATAGCTCAGAGCCTGGAGCCTGTTTCGGATTCTGTGTCTCCCTCTCTCTGACCCTCCCCCGTTTATGCTCTGTCTCTCTCTGTCTCAAAAATAAATAAAGGTTAAAAAAAAAAAAAATTAAAAATAAATAAATAAATAAAGTTATTTATTTTTTTCTTTATTCTTAGACTATGCCTCTTTTCCCCTGCCCACCCCCATTTTTTGATATGATTTTTTTTTTTTATGTTTGAGAGAGAGAGAGAGAGAGAGAGAGAGGGTGAGCGCGTGCTTGCAAGCAGGTAAGGGGCAGGCAGAGAGGGCAACAGAGGATCCGAAGCAGGCTCTGTGCTGACAGCAGAGAGCCTGATGTGGGCTCGAACTCACGAACCATGACATCATAACCTGAACCAAAGTCAGCTCCTTGACTGACTGAGCCACCCAGGCATCCCTTGTGATATGATTCTTCAATAGAAAGGGAAGTCCATTGAGGGTGGTTAACCATTTTTGCTTTTTTCACCTATAAGCAAGTGGAACTAGTCTTCAGACTACGTATCGTTTAAATTCTAAATCCTTGTTTTTAAATTCTCTGATGGGAATTGCTTCCCTTTTTTTCTAGCACCTTTGTGTGTCCTACCGAAATTGTTGCTTTTAGCGACAAAGCCAATGAGTTTCACGATGTGAACTGTGAAGTTGTTGCAGTTTCGGTGGATTCCCACTTCACCCATCTTGCCTGGATAAACACACCACGGAAGGTACAGACCTCAGTTACCCTACGTTTGCAGTTAGCTTCCTAAAGACTGGAAAGATCCCATGAAAGACTAGCCTAGAAGTTGTTAGAGCATGATTAGTCTGAAATAGGCGTTCATAGGTCCTAAACTCCCGGCAAATTCTGTTAAACTCTCGCCATATCTCCCTCCACATTGCCTGGATTTACTGCCCACCACTCGTGTGTTTTCCAGGGTACAAACAGTAACAGAGACCAGTCTCAGCAGAGCGGGGCAGACCCAGCTGGGCATGGCTGCCTCCTCTCTGACCTGTACCTTATACATCCCACATACCCGGCCTGGCTTGTGGGACGGTGGTTAATAATTTCACTCTTTTGCATGATCATTGTTCCTGCCTGAAAAGTTGCTTGGGAGAATCAAAATTTCTAGCTGTGTTCCCAGCCTGTCAATACCAAACTATTCAAAGTCTTTATTACTCTTCCATTTTTATGCTATAGAAATTAATCTTCAAGTAAGAGAATACTTCAAGAATTAGGAAAAGAAAGTTTTACAGTATGAGCTGGGTTTAAATCCTGCCTCTGTCCCTTTCTAGCTGTGACCTGGAACAAGTTACCTAACCTTTGTGTGCCTCCAGTTTCCTCACCTGTAAAAAGGTGATTGTCATGGTATCTGCTCCAGGATGGTTGGGAGGAGGAAGTGAGTTAACAGAAAGAGCTTAGAGCAGCACTCGGCCTGCTGTCGGTGCTCAGTCCCGCTGCCTGCTGCCATTCTTGTTGGCCTCAGACATCATGTTACCTGGCTGAGACAGTGTAACAGCCCGTCGCGTTTGCATTTTTATTAGAATGGCGGTTTGGGCCACATGAACATCGCACTCTTGTCAGATTTGACTAAACAGATGTCCCGAGACTACGGCGTGCTGTTAGAAGGCCCTGGTATTGCTCTAAGGTAAGATCCTGTTCCTTATGAACTTAAACTTTGTTTTTCGTGTTTAGCATCATCTCACTTCTTCGGGGATTTGTAGAGACCTCGGTAAAGCGCTTTGAAGCCCAGAAAGCCTTCATTCACCTTAGCTTTAGTAGCGCCAGTGAGTGCCTGCTGCGAGGGTTGGCAGAGGCTTTCAGAATGGCTGTGACAGACCCGCCCCCTGCAGCACCCTGAGTGTTGATGGTCACACTGCTGCACTTGCCCTAACCACCTGGGAGCTGCTTTCGTGGTGGGGGGTAGGGGGTGCACTCCTGGCGTGTTTGGGGAGGGGGAGACCAGCAGCCCATAGGAGTCAGGAAGCTGGCGTGGGTGAGATCTTATTCAAGCCCGAGTCAGACCAGAGTTTGAATTTTGTTTTTTAACCCAGCTATTTGTTTAACAGCTGTAGGACTTTGGGAAAGTTAATGTAACCTCTCTGAGTCCCACTTTTCCTTTCACTGAACTGAAAATGTACCTCCCAGGTTGGTTGGGAGGGCTAAATAAGGGGAGGCAGCCAAAGTTTACAGCACAGGTTCTGGTAGCTGTGAAGACCTTTGTCCCAGAATGTCATTTCTGTCCTCGTGCTTTCAGTAGTTAGAGCTTCATTCCTTTGAGTGTTGAAGCTTTCCTTCTCTAACAGTCCTATATGCAGGAATGCAGGCTTCCTGCAGGGGGGTGGGGGCGGGGCAGAGAATAAGAACTTAGGCCTTAGAATGGCATCTTGATGACCACTGAGTGAAGGAGGGTTGGGCAGAACTTCACCTCCAGGAAGCCGATGAGGACCTCACTGGGATGCACCTAGCAGTTTTGCTGGGGCTGGTTGGAACCTACTCACCTGCTCTGTCTTGGTACCTCACTCTTCTCTGGCCCACTTTCCTTTTGGGTTTTCCCTGGGATTTTAGTTCTCCACCTTGGAGTTTGGGCCTTTTTTACTCCAGGCAGAGTCTCTCTTTCTTTAATAAACTAAAGCCTGGCTTTGGCAAAGTTGGCTAGGGAAGGAGAAAAGGAGTGCTGGCTTTTTCCTCCCAGGCTCCCTTCCATGTCGGGTCTTGCTGGTGTTGCCGTTACTTCCCTGCTAGTTTCACCATTAGGATTGACAAGGGAGGGTAACCGAGTCTGGTTCGTAAGATGAGGCTTTCGTTCTGGAGTCTGTGGGCTCCGTCCTCGCTCTGCATCTGCACCATGGACTCCAGCTTGGCTCCTCTCTCTTGAGCATGCGCCAGGACCGCTGAAAGCCTCAAAGCCCAGACCCCCAAGAGCCGGGCCCAGGGAGGAAGAAGCACCATTTTACCTTGCTGTTTTCTCTTACTTGCTTCTTCCCTGAACAGTGAACACTTGGAATGCCACACCCTTTTAAGATGGGCTGTTAAAACCTGTGGTTTAAACATATCTGCATATGTCATAGTAACACCAACACTTGTACAGAAGATGAACATAGACTTTGGTTTTTCCTTTAGATTTCTGCCCTGAGGCCTTATTTAAGGCCATTAAATTCTTTCTGCAAAGATTTCCCCTGGGATTTTCCACCATTTCCCCAAGAATTCACTCATTTCATAAGTATTTACTGAATATAGATAAAATACATCTCTGTCTTTTCCTTTTGCCTATGGTTTCTTGCCAAGGTTTGATATGGCAGCTCAAAGAACACCTGCTAAATATCACTAATAAGTGAAAGAAGTCTTTGCTCTCCATGACTTTTAGACTGTGTGACAGTCCAGTCACATTTGCAAAGGTGACTACCTGCTTTCCGTGTTGTCCTGGTCCAGTCACACCTTTGTTAAGGCATCTCATCAATAGGAGATGATCAGCTTTTTATATAACAATGAAAACACCATGTTTAAGCATATGATTGAATTTAAGAAATGCTTTATTGATGAGAATTAAAGACAAAAGTGGGTAGAAGTTAGACTTTCTAGTTCTCTCTAGAACATTCTACCGAAGTACTAATGAGCACAAATTCTCATGCAGAGGTCTCTTCATAATTGACCCCAATGGAGTCATCAAGCATTTGAGTGTCAATGATCTCCCTGTGGGCCGAAGTGTGGAAGAGACCCTCCGTTTGGTGAAGGCATTCCAGTTTGTGGAAACCCATGGAGAAGTCTGCCCAGCAAACTGGACCCCGGATTCTCCTACAGTAGGTTTCTTTTCCAAAAGCAATGAGGTCCCAGCATAAGGATCCCAGGTCCTCATTGCCTCAAGAGATGCTGGCCTGGAGCACCCACAAAAGAACCCACCCTTGGTGCCAGGGTGCAGATAGTGTGCAAATGGGTGAGGCTGCTGAGGGGTGGGGGTTGGGGTGGGATCAGGGATCAGGCAGGCTGTTAAAACAATGTCCATCCATGCATTTTAGAGGAAACAGACCACACTTTAAAAAGTAAAAGAACTTTGGGTTAAAAACTGAGCTTTCAACTCACTTTTGAGACTGTTATCTTAAAGGCAGTTACCTGATTAAATGTTTTCGTACTTTCAGATCAAGCCACATCCAGCTGCTTCCAAAGAGTACTTTGAGAAGGTAAATCAGTAGGTCATCCATCCCCTGCTACCTGCAGCTTCTCCCATCAGAAAGAACCACATTTGGACTCAACTATTAGCATTTCAAAGACGATGATTTCTAGAAGATGAAAAACCAATTATGTTTGCATTCATAAATAATACTCTGAATGTTTTCTTTTTGTGACATTGGCTAAGGCTTTTTTAAATGTACTCACACATACAAAGCGTCCTTTATTGGTAACCTCTTGGTGGCTAGTTTGTAGAATTTGCTAGTTCACCTATTCCTTCAATTGTGTCTTCAATGGGAAGAGCAAACACTCTTCTTTCTCAGCCTTACTCGAACTTTTCTGTGCAGCAGAGAAGTCAAACGAGCCCCCAAAGCTTCTGATCAAGGGTCCTGAAATTTTCTTCTTGGATTTGTTTGTACTAAACTGAATTTTCTTTTCAGGTAACAAAGATCATAGTTTGAAGGTGTTAATGTCAGTAGTCTGCTTTAACTCTTGCAGTGGATGTATATGTACTTGAAACAAATGTGAATCATGTTTTTAAAAAAACACAGTGACAAATGACTTAAGCGATCATGCGTGTTTCTCTTCCCTGAGATTAAAATAGTTATTTTACTTATTTGCTAGCTGACATAGTGTCCACAAATATTGTAGATATTGATTGGGCGTAATTATAAAGCATATTTATTGAATCCAGTAATTGCATTTTGAAATCATTATAATTATTTTCTTTTCTGAAGTGCTCAATGTAAAGTACATAATAAACATTTTAAAATATTTGCATGCTCAACACCATTAATTGTTGGTTCGGCTTATGTTGTGAGGCTCTAGGTCTCCTTCTGATTAGATCAGCAAACATTTATGGAGCATTTAGCTCAGGGCCCCCAAATATGAGTAAGATGCTGGCTCTGTACCCAAGGAACTCAAGTTAGGGCAAGAGAGATATGGAAGCATCTATTCATTATATCAGTAAATCCTGGGTGCTGTTTTGGAAGCATAAGGGTGAACAAAAAGAGACAACCCCCTTCCTTCATGCAGTTACATTCCAGAGAGGGAAACCCAATAAATATAATAAAAATACATAGAATGTTTGAAAGGGAAATAAAGTAGAGTAGGGGGCTAGAGCAGAGAATTGAGATGTTCTAGATGGGGTCGTCAGGAAGGCCTTAAAGTCAATGTCCAGGTCCGTTTTCTCATCTGTAAAATGAGGGCAATAATTGTCATACCTCAGGGTTTTGATGAGGATCAAGTGAGATAAAACATGTAGAAAATGAGGGTGCTAGGCAAAGGGTTTGGCAAGTGCAAAGGGCCTGAGGCAAGAGTAGGCGTAGAGTGGATGAAGAATTGAAGGGGCTGTGAGACTGCAGTGGTGAAGGAGGAGAATGGTCAAGGGGAGCCCAGAGTGCCTAATGGATAAACTGGGGACTTTGGATTCTCTTCTAAGAATTCAGAAGGTTTAGAATTTAGAAGGTCTCTTCGAAGGTTTTGACTGACAAGAGTCGCCTCAAGCGCTTTTCTAGGAGGATCACTCTGGCTCCTTTGTTAAGACTAGACTATAAGGGTCCAGAGAAGAGAAGCTGAGCTGGATTTGACATACTTGAGGGTAGAGCCAACAGAAAATACTACAGGTGTGCTAAATACTATGGCACAATACGCAGTAGATGCATTCCTGGGGTGTGAGGGGAGCACTGGGGAGGGGGGAGCTTACCCAGCCACTGGCATGGGGGTGAACTTCCTGGAAAAGGAGATGAACTCTTGAGGTTATTGAAAAGTGAGCCAGGTGAGCTGAGCAAAAAGGGGCACAAATTCACATCAGCCTGCATAAAACCTTAAGCTTTCATGTCCCTGGAGGGAAAGGCAAGACAAGGCAAGGGACAGAACAGGCCAGCTGGCTGTTAAAGGCCCGAACAGCTTTTCCAACGGACCCAGTGTCATGTTAGGGCTTTTACATGTTTCGTCTCATTTGATCGGCAACAAAACCTTAAAACGGGTGCGATTACTGTCCTCTTTTTTACAGATGACTAAATAGACCCATTTATGTTGACTTCACCAATGCCATCCAACTAAGTAACTTATGGTCTTCAACCCAAGACTCCTGAAGACCCCTGAACTCCCTAAACGTCCAGGAGCACACATTCTACAACCACCCCACCCACCCCAGTGCAGGGCCAGGATGTAGGGGAGGTAGCAGCAGGAGGAGGGCAGATGCATTTCTTCTCCAGAACCAGACCCTACTTGATCTGGTATTCAAAGGAAGGAACTGAAACTGCCCCCGCACTAGAGAAAAACTTGGGAGATTGCACTTTATGCAGTGCCCTCTTCACCCGCAGGGTCAGGGCCCCACACTTAGAAGGGCCCTGGGGCTGGTTTAATGCTCAGGATGTTGACTTTTTGAAACTCAATCGTTTTTGAATAAGGGGTGCCACATTTTCAAATTTCACCGTGAAAATTAAGTAGCCAATCCTGACTATCCCCAATGCCCTTCCAAAAGGTTGGCACACCGGTCATCTGGGTAAGATTCAGGTTCTTCTCAGTAGGTACTGTGATGGGGGGGAGGGGTCCATAGGTGACCCCTCCAACCTGGAATTGGTCCAGCTACCCTAAAGGGAGAATAAGGTTGGGAAGACTTGGTCTGCAGGAGGATGGGCAGGTGCACGGGGACCAGGGCGGGATGGAGGCGTGGAATCTGGACGCTGGAGCGTGGTGACAGCGAGCATCGGGAGTTCGGGGACCCGGCAGCGGGAATACCGGGCGCACCGGGTTCCCGCCACTGGCGCGCGGCGACAAAGAGCAGCGGGCGAGCCAGGAACCGGCAGCGGGAACAGGGGACGCGCGCGCGCCTGGGCGGGGCACGCCGCCCGGCTCCTCCTCCGCGCCTGGCGGGGTGGCGGCGGCCTCCCTACACTACATAGGTCCCAGGAAGAGGAGCAGGAGGAGGAGGAAACGCGGGGGCCTGGCGGCTCCCTGGGTGCAGCGGCGCGGCCCCCGCATGGAGCCCAACGTGCGCTTCTGGATCACCGAACGCCAAGTACGGCCCGGGCCCGGCGCGGCTGGGGGCGGGGAGGCCCTGGGCCGCGTGAAGTCACCGGCTGGAGTGCTGGCTGGCCCGGGTGACCTTGGGTAGGCCACGTGGTCGCACCACCCGCCTTCCCACCTCAGACCCCGGGAGGGGACGAAGGGGAAACCCAAGCGTGCGGGAGGCCGACAGCCAGGGCTGTTACCGCGTGTCACCGCTACCCCAGGCCTGGCTAGCGAGGGTCGTCACAAGGTCACCCTACCCATCGCCCTGAAGAGTCAGGCCCCGCCTCGCAGGGGTCTGCCCTCCGCTGCCTGAGCTGTTGCTGAGCACCAGCTTGGAAAGGAACAGGTGCATCCAGGAGCCACCCCCGCCCCTCCTAACCTCCGTAGGCTCAGCCACTCGGATGGCACAGGGGCTGTCGGCAGCGGTAGACAGGGAGTAGCGCGGGCCCCGCCTCCAGGCGGTGACTGGGCGGCGCTGCCCAATAGAAATACGATGGGAGCCGTAGAGGTCATTAAAATTTTTCTAGTAGCCACATTCAAAAGGGTAAAAAGGAACAACAGAAATTAATTTTAACAGTCTATTGTATTTAGCCCAACAAATGTAAAATATTAACGTTTCAACACGTAATCAATGTAAAAATTATTAATGAGATATCTACATCCCTTTTTTACATCTTTGAAATCTGGTGTCTGTTTTACACATAC
The DNA here is from genome assembly GCF_023721935.1 of Panthera uncia. Classification (NCBI taxonomy): domain Eukaryota; kingdom Metazoa; phylum Chordata; class Mammalia; order Carnivora; family Felidae; genus Panthera; species Panthera uncia. Next base: position 73,135,086 of record NC_064818.1, on the reverse strand, counting down.
AGCGTATCTCAGTTTGGCCTGGCCACATTTCAGGGGCTCCAGAGCCACACGGGGCTAATTGGACCATACAATTCTAGGGTGTTCTCTTTCAGCCTTACCTAAAGGAGGGCCTAGCCTGGTTTTGAGTGGGGAAGTTGAAAGGGGACAGAGAACTCCAGCTTTCCAGGCAGAGCCAGGACCGGAAGCCAAAACCATTGCAGAGGTGGTGTGTGTTGTGGGGGAGGGGAAGGGGAAGGTTTTGGAAGCCAACCACACTTCCTCTGTCCACATGTGAACTGAGCTGCCTTTATTGATGCCTGGCTGGGGTGTCGGGTTCTTTATGACTCAAGTTAAGTCTTAGAACAATGATAAGAGGGTAAAGAAGAAGCTTCTGAGAACTTTCTAGGTAGTTGGTTCCAGGTCATTTGTGCGATGTGAACATAGATAGGCCCATTTGACCCCAGAGTCTGAGCTTTTAATCCTCGAGAGTAATTTGATATTAGAGTAGTTAAGAGCACAGGCTGCTGGGTTTGGTCCCGGCTGGGTTTTCTTGGGTACGTTCGTGAGCTTTACCTCACCTGTAACATGGGGATGTTGCAGAAGCTGCAGTTAGAAGCCCTTTAGGGTCTCAAACATTATGTTCACCGTTATTATTACCATACATCTTTTCTTTCTGCCACCACTAACCTCTCTGGTGCTCTTCTCCCTCTCCAGTCTTTTATTCAGAGATTCGTTCAGTGGACAGAGTTATTGGATCCTACAAATTTGGTTGTTTCAATTGTGAGTATTTCCTTGTTTTCTGAGATAACGCATTTCACATCTTATTCTGAAACGGGAAGACCGTGTGTCCCTGTTGAAAAGCAGTGGAAACAGAATCCATATATATTATCACGTTTTCATTCCTTCAGAATGAGCTTGTTAGATTGGAAGGTGGGTAAGCAAATGCTGACAGGTAATACCAAGCTCTGGGCCAGGTGCTGGTGGCTCAAAAGGGATCAAAACAGTCATCCCTGGTCATGGAGGACAGACTGGCAGAGGTGGTCACAGACCTTGACCTCGGGTTCTAAGGGAGGCGGAAGGCCAGAGGGAGGAGGCATCCAGGAAAGGTCAGACAGAAGGGACTGTAAGCAAAGCCCAGGGGAGAGAGCGGGTAGTCCGGTCAGTGCGTTGGGGAACCAGGCAGTTCCTGAAGGGCCTTGTGTGTCACTCAGATGAGAGGGGTTTGCATTTAGCCTGCAGGGCGAGGTGGTGAGGTTTGTGGTTCAGAGGGTCTCTGGTCCCATGTGGCGAAGGATCAGAGGGACCAGACTGTAGATGAGGTGAGCTGTTCAGGGAATGGCTCAGCTATCTGAGTGAAAGACCAGGGTTTGAACCATGTGTTGCTGAGGGCAGAAGAGGAGATGCCCTGTCACCAGCAATATCCCTCAGGGCCAGAGGCACAGGGACACTCCCATCCTTGTGTTCAAGTTGTTCCAGGCAGCCTTGTTTATTTATTTTTATTTTTATGTTTTTTTAATGTTTATTTATTTTTGAGGGAGAGAGGGAGACAGAGTGTGAGCCGCGGAGGGGCAGAGAGAGAGGGAGACACAGAATCCAAAGCAGGCTCCAGGCTCCGTGCTGTCAGCACAGACCCGACCTGGGGCTCATGAGATCATGGCCTGAGCCGGAGTCGGATGCTCAACCAACTGAGCCGCCTGGGTGCCCCACAGTCTAGTTTATAATAGAGAAAAATAACCTGAATGCCCATCAGTAGGGAAATAGGAAAATATAATGTATATTCATACAGTGGAATACTAATAGAAGTTGAAAATGATGATCTAGTTTGCGATGTATAGTATTAACGTGGAAACACATGTATGATGTTACATGGAAAGCATCTACAATGTTAAGTGGAAAAAGCAAGACGCATAAAGTACAACATTTATGCAGATGACAATATAAACCAAAACTACATCTTTGTTTACAGATACATGTATTCTTATTTGTAGAAGTATAAGAAAATGGACTGGAATTTCATACCTTGAACTCATAATACTTTCTCTCTGATAGAATAGGGAGACAGGAGACTGCGGGTGATGGCTTTTTGGGGAAAAAGAAAAAAAAGAAAAGAAAAATTGGAAGCAAATATAACCGAATGTTTTATAGCTGTTAATTCTGTGGAAGGGGATTGGGAGTATGTACTCATTCTTTGTATTTTCTGTATTTAATTCTTTTTTTTTTTTTTTCTCAAATTAAGAAGAAATGAAGAGAGGAAGTAAGCCTGAATGGATCAGATGTGGGGGTGAGAGAGAGGAGAGATCTTCAGGTTTCTCTCAAAGCCAGGCAGATGGTGGTGGCTCTCACGGAGACAGCTGACATCAGAGAATGGGAGGGAGGTGGCAGCACCCGTGGCTTGAGCTGCTGGAGCTGTCTGGGAAGCTGGGAGCTCTGGATCTGAGTGCCACACGGGACTGTCCTCATGGAAACTCTCAGGGAGTAGAGAACCTCATCAGCGTGTTGCACTGAAATCAGATGTGAAGGAGCATGTGATTCCTAAATCTGAGGATATAGCTAAACAATATTGAGATCATTGCTTGATTTTTTTTTCTCTTTGATTATAGGAAAAAATAGAAAAATCAAGGCAACTATTGTTAACAAATGAAGATGCGTTCACACATGACTTGGAGGACCGAAGGGTATGTCTCCCGTGCCTGGTTCAGGGTTGGATGTGGTTGCCTTCAGGAGATTCTGCTTTGCATGGTCTCAGATCAGGTGGAGTCTTGTCATAGTGAACACTGTCCAGGGGATCTGCTTTTTAGAACTGGATTAGGTTTTTTTTTGTTTGTTTATTTATTTTTGATAGAGAGAGACAGAGCACAAGTGGGGGAGAGGCAGAGAGAAGGAGACACAGAATCTGAAGCAAGCTCCAGGTTCCGAGCTGTCAGCACATAGCCCGACATGGGGCTCGAACCCACAAACCGCGAGATCATGACCTGAGCCAAAGTCGGACGCCTAACCGACTGAGCCACCCAGGAGCCCCATGGATTAGTTTCTTTTAAATGTAGTGAGGATTCATTCTCTTAAACCAGATTACTAGCAGAAGGAGCTAGTATTAAGGAGAAAAAAGCATAGGGTTCCTCCTGTGCTTAGATATTAGTGGGGATCCTCTGTGGCCGATCCCTGGAGCCCCATGGGAAACTCCAGAATTCAGGCAGGCCTCTGAAGTCAGAATCTATTTCCCATTAGAGGTAGTGGTCCAGGTCAGGATTACACTCCTGCCCAAAGAGTTAATTAAACCAAGCATTTGTTATCTACCTTGTGGTGGATGGGGCTTTCCAGAGCCTACAGACATCAGTCCTGTGAGGCAGCCTGTGGAAAGCTCACATATTTAGTTTGGGGTGTGTGTGTGTGTGTGTGTGTGTGTGTGTGTGTGTGTGTTTATGAACTTGATAGGGCCTCTGGGCTCACAGCCTGGCTCAGATGCAGGTGCCTTGGCTAATGGCATGGTGCATCACCTTGCCTGCTCTTCTCTGAACCAGGGGCAGGCTAGATTCAGGTACTCACCTGAAGAGTAAGTTAGGTGTTGGCCTTGAGTCCTCTCCAAGGTAGGAGATTTAGGACTTTTTAATGTTCTGGCTGTTTTCTTTCTGTGGATCATCTTATTGCTTATTGTTAGTTCATTTGTTTGTTTGATACATTTGATTAATTTTTTAAAAATTTTTTAAACATTTATTTATATTTGAGAGAGAGAGTGAGAGCGGGGAGGAACAAAGAGAGAGGAAGATACAGAATCTGAAGCAGGCTCCATGGTCTGAGATGTCAGCACAGAGCCTGATCGGGGCTCGAACTCATGAACCGCGAGATCATGACTTGAGCCGACGTTGGATGCTTAACCGACTGAGCCACCCAGGCGCCCTTGACTGATTTATTTTGATTTATTCTGTCCATGTGGCATTGAACAGTTCTGGCCTTCACTCTCTAAAAGGTGGAGTAAAGGCGGCACCAGAAATGAGACTGGAGAGATTTTTTTTTTCCTTTTTTGCTGCCAATTCACCTTTAAAAGCTTTGCTTGTTTTTTCTCTTTTTAGGTACAAGAAGCTTGGAAGAGAAGTCTTGTAAGTTTCAGCCCCTTGCTAATTTTTAGCCTGCTATGATAACAAAACCAAACATCAGACTGACCCTTGTGTTTGCTCTTGTGAAGTCAACAGTGCATCCTGACAACAGCAAACTGATCCCCGTTCCTTTTCGGCCTGCAGGTGAGCAGATTCCAATTTTCACAAGCGGGTTGAGAAAACATGGCTTGTAACAGTTAAAAAACTCTGTCTAGAAGGATTTCTGACAGTGAGTCTGGAAACAGCTTAAAAGGGATGTTTGAAGGGTCTAGGTGTTGATAGTGGAGAAGAGCAGGTTTGGGGCCCAGAGCTGCATCCAGTTTTGTGGAAAGATCTGGAAGGTTGGGGGTGAGGGCACAGGCCTGGGTCTGAAACCTACTTTGCTCTGTTATCTGCTAAGAAACACGGCCGATCATTTCATCGATGATGGTTCTAGAACTGGTAACTCATAAGTGTTTTGGATTCCATGTAGTATCCTCTCTCTCATATCTTAATTACAATGAGGGGAATAAAACCTATGATCATACAGGGCCCTTTTAACTATAAATTCTCTTATAAACAAAAAGCTGGAAACACCATAATATCCAACAATTCAGACTATAGTTAAATAATTCATTAAAATGAATGAGGTAAATCCCATGTGCTAATGTAGAAGAATGGATCTCCAGGAACTAGTATTAAAGGGGAAAAAGGCACAATATGAAACAGTGTATAGTGATCCTGTTTGTATGAATAAGTGTTGTGAGCATGAGAGAGCACCAGAGAGTGTGGGAGTTTCCATCTAGTAGAGGAAAAACACTTGTCTCTCCTTTTAATGCCTCGCTTCTGACACCAGATACATGGGCTTTTCCCACACCCTTCAATTCTGTGACACCAGCCAGGTGTCTTATAGGTTTTTGAGTTTTTAATTTTTTTTTTTTTTTTACATTTATTTATTTTTGAGAGACAGAGAGACAGAGCACAAGTCAGGGAGGGGCAGAGAGAGAAGGAGACACAGAATCCGAAGCAGGCCCCAGGCTCCGAGCCATCAGCAAAGAGCCCGACATGGGGCTCAAACTCACAAACTGTGAGATCATGACCTGAGCTAAAGTTGGACACTTAACTGACTGAACCACCCAGGTGCCCCTGGTTTTTGGGTTTTTTTAATGTCTATTTATTTTTGAGAGAGAGAAAGAGAGAGAACTAGCAAGGAAGGGGCAGAGAGAGAGAGAGAGAGAGAGAGAGAGAGAGAGAGAATCCCAAGCAGGCTCTGTGCTGTCAGTGCAGAGCCCGACATGGGGCTCAAACTCATGAACTGTGAGATCATGACTTGAGCCAAAATCAAGAGTCAGACGCAGCCACCTAGGTGCCCCTGTCCTACAGTTTTAAGTCAGTCCTGACTGTCGACCTGGGGACAGCGACAGACCCCACAGGTTAAGGGCTCAGGCCCACCAGACCACCCCAACTTCAGAGGCCAATTGAAAGTCCAGGTTCTCTGTGCTTCTGACGAACCTGCTGTAAATTGGAGGTCCTCACACCCCCCCCCAGCCCCCCCAACTCCTGGGGCTTGAAATTGCTAGACTGGCTCACAGAGCTCAGGAAGACCATTTACTTACTAGATTCACCGTTTGTTATTAAAGGATACAGCTCGGGAACAGATGGAAGTGATGCACAGAGTGGGCTGGGGAAGAAAGAGCTTCCACACCTTCCCCAGGCCTCTGCTCTGCCAGCACCTGCTTGTCCTCAGCAACTGAAACACTGTAAAAAGCAGGCTTTATCACTACGGTTGACTAGATCGTTGGCCCTTGTGACTAGCCCCGCCTCCAGCCCCTTTCCCCTCCCTGGAGGTGGAGGTAGGGGGTGGGGCCGAAAGGTCCAATCCAACCCCCTCATGCGTTGGCTGGTTCCCCTGGCAACCAGCCCCTCCTTAGGGGCTTTCCAAAAGTCACCTCATTAACACAAACTCAGGTGAGCTGGACCGGGGTTCTTAGGAGTACAAAAGACACTCATTTCTCCTTCACTGCTGTTCTCATTGAGGAAATCCCAAGGGCATTAGGGTCTCTGTGCTCGGAACAGGGACGAAGAGCAAATACGGATTTCTTATTATAAATGACTGCATCACAGATGTACTAAGTTCGTGCAGAAGGACGAACAGGTGCGGGTTCACAGCGCTTGCTCTGAGTTGGAGGGACTGGGAAGGCCCGGGGGGCGGGGGCACCTCTCTAGGTCTTTCCTTGCTGTGCTGATTGAAATGCTTGCCATATGCATATAGTTATTATTAGGAAAAAATGAAACAATGAAGACTGTCCTTTGGCGTCTGTGCCTTCAGGGCGCTGGAGAGGAGGTTCTCCGGTGGGTGCCCCCCCCCACCCCCCCGCCTGCCTCGGGGGCTGCAGTCACTGACCCTCTTCTCTTCCTTGCCAGCTCTCCTACCTTTCACGGCACCCATGGTGAGTCAGCTGAGACCCCAGGTTTAGGAAGATGTCCACTCATCTCCTAACCTCAGCGGTTTGTGTCCTCCAGCTCTGGAGCCCTGTCCCACCACCCCCTGCCTCTGACCCTTGGCTGCTTTTCTTGTATTTTCAGCCTGCCCCCCACACTTAATCCAGTCGGGCATCTGGGCCTCTTGAAGGTCCCTGTGTCACAAGGTAGTCCTTTCTCTGGATGCCTACTGTGCTCAGCGCTACAAGGCGGATGAAATGCTCCCTGCTGCAAGCACACAGGACTGTCCGTGACCTTCTCTCCCTTAACCCTCCACCCCACCCCTGCCCAGTACAGGCCCTCTCCTGGGACCTGGGATTGCCCCCCTACCCCCACCCCAGAGAGGCTGTACCACCGTCACTCTCACGGGGTGCTTTTTCACAAAGTGACAGCATTCCTCCGTCGCCTCCTTATCCCAGTTCCTGGGGGGCCAGTCCTGCATCTCCCCTGGGAAGTCCTTTGCCCGGCAGCTCCCCCTCCCCCAGAACACTTAAAACTTTGCTTTATTTTCTTAAAAGATCTTTTTGTCGATGCTGTCGGTGAAAAGTCTGAAGTCCCTGATTTTACCTCAGGTAACAACTGTTTCTATTTCATGATGACTGAATTCTGTTGTGCTCGAAACCAGTGTGTGATCCGTTTGCCTCCGTCTTTGTGCAGGTTTCCTTCTACACCTACACTACGGCATTCAACATTGTCAACGGAAACGCAAGTTATGTGAGTATTATGAGGCCCAGGGGATATGCAATTCTCTGTTATTTCTTTTGGAGTTTTGTTTGTTTGTTTTAATTATCCTTCCAGGGTAAAACTGTGGTATTTGCTAAGTATGTACTTTTTTTTTTTCCTTAGAATCGTCGCCCACATGAGAGTCTATTACTAGGGACAGGAGTAATTGCTTCTTCATCCTTTTTTGGAGTGGGTATTTTAAAAATCTGTCAAATCTTATTTATTCCTCAGGACAAAACAAAATATTCTGAATTAAAATTCATGTTTCAACTCAAACTATTTTTTTTAATCTTTGTTTTTTAATTCAAATTTTTTTTTTTTTTTTTTTTTTTTTTAAGAGAGTGCGTGCGTGAGCAGGGTAGGGGCAGAGAGAGAGGGAGAGAGAATCCCAAGCAGGTTCCATGCTCAACACAGAGCCTGACATGGGGCTCAATCCCACGGCCCTGGGATCGTGACCTGAGCCGAAATCGAGAGTCAGACGCCCAACTGACTGAGCCACCCAGCCACCCCCTCAATTCAAACAACTTAGAAAGTATGACTAAGAGATAAGAAAGGAAATGGTCACCTGTAATCCTGTCACCCCCCCCCCCCAAATAAGCATATGAGCATCCCAAGTTTCTAGGCATATACTCAGTACTCTTACCTTTTTAAAAAATGTATTTAGGCTAGATAAACATGTACAAATCGTATATTGCTTTGGATGTCAGGGCACTGTGATGGTTAAAAACGCAGACATTAGAGTCAGATAAGCCTGGGTTGGCATCCTGGCTCAAATTCTTAGTGGCTCAGTGACTCTGGACAAGTTATATAACCTCCCTAAGCCCCCGTGTGTTCCGCTGATAATCGGGAGAACACCTCAGCGTTGCAAGAATTAAAAAATACACGGAGAGCATTTGCAAAGGCCTGACCTGTGCCAGGAACTAGGTCGATGCTAACTCTTGCTATTGAGTATGTTCAGCTGATTTTTCGGACCTAGGCAGTAATGATTTTTCTCTTGTTTTTCTAGTTACTCCCTCATTTGCTCCAGATGCGGCTGAATAACATGTTATTGAAAAAAGCCCTTCCCATCATCATTCTGAGTAAGCAGGAAGCATGCAGTCTCTGTGGTCTCTGAGCTTTCCTTCATCTTTGGGGACAGCCAGGTCCCTTGGCCACATTGTGACTGATGACAGCTGCTATTTGTAGCTTTCCGGGGCCCCCGGGGCCAAACTAGGTCCTTGGTTTGAGAGGTGACACTTGCTCTGTAGATATGCTCTTCATTGTCACAGGATGAACACAATTACATTTGCAAGACTGTGCAAGCCCTGTGCATGTATCATTTCACTTAATCCTGACAAAAATGTATGGGTAGCAATATCGGTAGTCCGTTTACAGAAGCAGAGGCTGAGGCAGGGGAACATTAACTGTCCTAGGGTCACACAGGGAATAGGTGGCAGTAGGGGGGATTCCAGCCTGGCGGACAGACTCTAGTGGGAGCAACAGAGATGTTAACCGTTTCAAGTTTGCCAGCCTGCAGATTCACTAATTCACACTCCATGTTTGACTCTGGAAATCATAATAGCGGTTTGAAGTGTTGGCAGAATGATGTGGGCGGTGACATTTGGGAGAACGTCATAGAAACCTGATCAGACCAGCTAAAGCAAAGAAGGGGGGTGTATTTCCAGGACCCCGGGGTTTCTCCTGGAATCCTCCCGGGGAGCTGGGCTGGACTTTCAGAGGTGCTGAAACCTGGTGCCGGGTCCTGGTCAGGGAAGGACCAACCGACTGGGAAGCCAACAGTTCTGATCCAGCTCCACAGCCCCAGGACAGAGCTCGGTTGGCCAGCTCCCGCCAGGTGACCGCCTGAGGGCGGAGGAAGCACAGCCATCAGAGGAAGAGGCGTGACATCAGAAATGGTGTTCCTTCACTGGGCCAAACTCACCCCCTGTTGTGCATTTTCTTCTCTACATCCACAGCCCACATCAGTGCCATGAATGTTGTTGCCGCCCGAAGCCTTGAGCCCATTCGAGGGATTGAAGTCATGGACAAGGAAGGCAACGTCATGGGCTATTCCAGAAGAGCCGGGACAAAGGTAAGGGGATGCAGTGGAGCCTTAGCTGGCTTGCCTCTTGGGTAGAGCATTGAGTTTTCTGTTTGAGAGCTGTACCCAAGTCATGTCTCCCTTCCGTCTTTCCTTATCCTGTTTTCCCTCTTGCAGACAGAGCGGTTTTCCATTTTGCACTGTGATGTTTGAAATGATGTTTCCATTTTACACCACTAATATGCAATTAGTCTGGGTTCTCCAGAGAAACAAAACCAGTCGTATGTATGCATGTGTGTATTTATTTTAAGTAATTGGCTGATTCAATCGTAGGGCCCATAGGTTGCTCAAGTGTAGGCCAGGTCGGCAGGTTAGAAACTCAGGAGCCGCTGAGGCAAAATTTCTTCTCTGGGAAAACCTTCTTGATTTTGCTCTCAAGGCTTCCCAACTGATTAAACAAGGCCCATTCACACCGTGGAAGGTAATCTTTGCTTAAAGTTAACTGATTATAGATGTTAACCACATTTACAAAATAGCCCCACGGTAGCACGTCAGTGTTTGGTTTAAGTACCAGGTCCCATCGCCTAGCCAGGTTGACACATGAGACTGACCGCCGCAGACGGGCTTCCACCAAATGCTAGGCCGCTCTCTGAGGGTGAGATTTTATTTTTCCAGCTCAGCATCCACACACACCCCCGCCCAAGGCTGCTCTGCACTTGTGGAAGTCAGTGACTCCCTGTCTGGATTTGAGAGCAGTGTTCGCGGTCCCCCTCACAGCAGATTTTCTTATAGTCTTCGTCTTTCCGGACCAGTCTGCTGGCAAGGCTGGGCTGAGAAAAACCGTGCTCTGACCAGAACTCTTCAAAAAGGCTTCGGTTTTTAAAATTTTGTTGTGGGGCGCCTGGGTGGCGCAGTCGGTTAAGCGTCCGACTTCAGCCAGGTCACAATCTCGCGGTCCGTGAGTTCAAGCCCCGCGTCGGGCTCTGGGCTGATGGCTCGGAGCCTGGAGCCTGTTTCCGATTCTGTGTCTCCCTCTCTCTCTGCCCCTCCCCCGTTCATGCTCTGTCTCTCTCTGTCCCAAAAATAAATAAAAATCGTTGAAAAAAAAAATTAAAAAAAAAAAAGAATTTTCTATAACAAATATATATTAAAATAAATAAATAAATAAAATAAAATTTTGTTGTAAATATTTTTTTAAGTTTATTTATTTATTTTGAGAGAGACAGCGCATGCCAGAGGGACAGAGAGAGAAGAAGAAGAAGAAGAAGAAGAAGAAGAAGAAGAAGAAAGAGAGAGAGAGAGAGAGAGAGAGAGAGAGAGAATCCCAAGCAGGTTCCACGCTGTCGGCACAGAGCCCCACATGGGGCTCAATCTCACGAACCTCGAGATCACGACCTGAGCTGAAATCAAGAGTCAGACACTTAGCCAACTGAGCTACCCAGGCGCCCCTCCAAGGCCTCAATTTTTAATAAGTTTTATTTTTAAATAGTTGAATTCTTTTGCTCAATTCAGCACCCTGGCTTCTGTGTGCATTCAGGTTGAAGAAACTGGACTGGCCTATGGTGGTCTCATTTGGGGTTTGAACTTTTTGTAAAATTACTTTTTCAGCAGGTGAGGTTTTTTTGTTTTTTTTTGTTTTTGTTTTTTCTCTGTGGAATGCCATTAGCTAAAGAATCATAGCATGAGGCAATTGTGTGCAAATGGCCTGAACAGCAGCATAGAACAGCCCAATAAGAAGTGAAGGGAATAATAGCTTCTCATGGTGTCAGTGTTCAAGGGGACTCCTGTCGGGACACCCTCTGCCCTATGTATCAGCAGAAGAGGAGGTCAGAAAAGATGACCGATGGGGCGCCTGGGTGGCTCAGTCAGTTAAGCGTGTGACTTCGGCTCAGGTCATGATCTCACAGCTTGTGAGTTCGAGCCCCACGTTGGGCTCTGTGCTGACAGCTCGGAGCCTGGAGCCTGCTTCGGATTCTGCATCTCCCTCTCTCTCTCTGCCCCTCCCCCACTCACACTCTGTCTCTCGCTCTCTCAAAAAATAAATAAACGTTACAAAAAATTAAAAAAAAAGAAAAGAAAAGATGGCTGCTCGTTCAGTTGGTAAATACAACGTTGTTTGGCTCACAAACATCTTGCTGTAAACCCTGTCCGTGATTCACAAAGCTGAATTACAAACCATTAGCTACATGCCTGCCACCAGATTCCTGCCAGAATGTCTAGTAGCGTGTCTGAAAAATAGGAGCCACCTTTTCTTTCTTTTTTAATTTTTAAAAATTTTTTTTAACTTCATTTTTTATTTTTTTAAATTTACATCCAAATTAGTTAGCATATAGTGAAGCAATGATTTCAGGAGTAGATTCCTTAATGCCCCTGACCCATTTAGCCCATCCCCCCTCCCACAACCCCTCCAGAAACCCTCAGTTTGTTCTCCGTGTTTATGAGTCTCTTCTGTTTTGTCCCCCTCCCTGTTTTTATATTATTTTTGTTTCCCTTCCCTTATGTTCATCTGTTTTGTCTTTTAAAGTCCTCATATGAGTGAAGTCATATGATTTTTGTCTTTCTCTGACTGACTAATTTCACTTAGCATAATACCTTCCAGTTCCATCCACATAGTTGCAAATGGCAAGATTTCATTCTTTTTGATTGCCCAGTAATACTCCATTGTGTGTGTGTATATATATATATATATATATATATATATATATATATATACCACATCTTCTTTATCCATTCATCCATCGGTGGACATTTGGGCTCTTTCCATACTTTGGCTATTGTTGATAGTGCTGCTATTAACATGGGGGTGCATGTGTCCCTTTGAAACAGCACACCTGTATCCCTTGGATAAATGTCTAGTAGTGCAATTGCTGGGTCGTAGGGCAGTTCTAGTTTTAGTTTTTTGAGGAACCTCCATACTGTTGTCCAGAGTGGCTGCATCAGCTTGCATTCCCACCAGCAACGCAAAAGAGATCCTCTTTCTCCGCATCCTCGCCAACATCTGTTGTTGCCTGAGTTGTTGATGTTAGCCATTCTGACAGGTGTAAGGTGCTATCTCATTGTGGTTTTGATTTGTATTCCCCTGATGATGAGTGATGTTGAGCATGTTTTCATGTGTCAGTTGGCCATCTGGATGTCTTCTTTGGAGGAGTGTCTATTCATGTCTTTTGCCCATTTCTTCACTGGATTATTTGTTTTTTGGGTGTTGAGTTTGATAAGTTCTTTGTAGATTTTGGATACTAACCCTTTATCTGATATGTCATTTGCGAATATCTTCTCCCATTCTATCGGTTGCCTTTTAGTTTTGCTGATGTTTCCTTCGCTGTGCAGAAGATATTTATTCTGATGAGGTCCCAGTAGTTCATTTTTGCTTTTGTTTCCCTTGCCTCCGGAGATGTGTTGAGTTGAGCTGAATTACAAACCATTAGCTACATGCCTGCCACCAGATTCCTGCTAGAACGTTTAGTAGCGTGTCTGAAAAATAAGAGCCACCTTTTCTTTCTTTTTAAATTTTTTTTAATGTTTATTTTTGAGAGAGAGAGAGACAGACAGAGTGTGAACAGGGGAGGGGCAGAGAGAGAGGGAGACACAGAATCCGAAGCAGGCTCAGGCTCCCAGCTGTCAGCACAGAGCCTGACGTGGGGCTCAAACCCATGAACCGTGAGATCATGACCTGAGCTGAAGTTGGACACTTAACCGACAGCCACTCAGGCACCCCGGTAGTGGCCACCTTTCTAAATGAATTACAGGTAACAAGGGGACAAGTGGTTGCCTGAAACACCTCGTTTTCGAAACAAAGGTTTTGTGCCTAAGAACCACCCTAACGAGACATTTTTAATAGCTTTATTGAGATGTAATTTATATACTATAAAATTCACCTGTGGTGCAAGTATAGTTGGATGAATTTTAGTAAATTTAACCAGTTATGCGGCTATCATCTCAGTCCAAATCTAGAACATTTTCATCCTAAAAATCTCCCTTGTGCCCATTGAGCCACTCCCTTCTCCCACCCCCGGCCCCAGAGAAACACTGATCTGCTTTTTGTCCTCATAGTTTTGCCTTTCAGAAATTTCATGTAAGTGACTTGTACAAGTGTTTTTTTGTGTCTGACTTCTTTCACTTTTGAGGTTCATCCGCCTGTACCAGGCGCCGAAAGGTTGTTGCTTTTCATTGCTAAGCACCATTGCATTGTATGGATGTGCCTTCCAGGTTTTGTGTATCCATTCTCCGGGCAACGGATATTTGGATTATGTCCAGTTTGGGGCTGTTATGCAGAACGCTGCTCTGAACTTCCGCGCAAGTCTTTATGTGGATGGCCATCTGTCTGCATCTGTCTTCAGCTCCCTTTACCTGTAGGGTGCTAGGGCTGCTGTGAATCATTTGCACAGCTGAAGAGAAGAATGAGAGCAGGTGTATTTATTTTTAAGAGCCAGAGTGAGCAAGACTGGGGGAGAGGGGCGGAGAGGTAGAGGGAGAGAGAGAATCCCAAGCAGGGTCCATTCAGTGCAGAGCCTATCATGGGGCTCGATCTCACGACGCTGGGATCAGGACCCCAGCTGAAATAAGAGTCAGATGCCCAACCGACTGAGCCCCCCAGGTACCCCATGAGCAGGTGTTTAATCTGTGAGTTGCTCCTTGGCTCCTCGTGCCCTCCAGCTGCTGTGTGAGCACAGCCACACCCTTGGCCTTAGGATCCCTTCCCTCCGGGAGCCAGGAGCTCTCAGCCTCCCAGGGGAGGCAGCCTCAGGCCCTGCTAGCTGTCAGGACGTCTAGTCCATCTGTCCAGGAGGAGCTTCGTTTTTGCATGAAGGCCAATTTAGGGTAAAAGATTTGATGGTCTGCTTGAAAAAAAAAAAAAAAAAGAAAGAAAGAAAAAACGTTTATTGGTGCACCTGGGTGGCTCAGTCAGTTGAGCATCTGAGGCTTGATTTTTGGCTCAGGTCATGATCCCAGAGTCGTGGGATTGTGCCCGCATCAGACTCTGAGCTAAGCATGGAGCCTGCTTAAGATTCTCTCTTGCTCGCGCTCTCTCTCTCTCACTTTCTCTCCCCTGCTCTCCCTCTCTCCTCTGCCCCTCTCCTGCCCCCTTGTGCATGCATGCACGCTTTCTCTTTCTCATTCTCTCTAAAATAATAATAATAATAAAAAGAATAGTGTCTGCAACTGTGCATAAGGATAAGCATTCTTCCAACATTTCCCTGTCACCAAAAGGTTTATTTTCTGTGGCTAAAATTTCAGAAACTACGCAACCAGCAATATCTGATTGTAACAGGGCACCTTTGATCAGATTTCAGGGGCCAGTCGGCGTTGTTTTCCCTTGACGGGCCTTGGAAGGCACTCCGCTGCGAAGTGTAACACGTCTCCCAGTGCCCCCCAATATAGGTGTCTGCTTTGCAGTGTCCTCCCCTCACACACAAGTGGAGAGAGGCCGGCCTCGCCCCACTGATGTGGAAACACACCACACTCGGCAGCCGCTTTTCTCTCCCTGAAGTTGAGCAGTTTTATTTTATATTCCTGAAAGTTTAAGTGCCACCCTCCTCGGCCCCCTCTGTCCCTGTGGGGGAAAGGCGTTCTCTGCAGAGGAGTCGGATGAGCTGAGCATCATCTGATGTGGGAAGCAGAGAGCGGGGCTGGCGGGCATGGGAGGGGAACCCAGAAGGCAGGCTGTAGGCACGTCCTGGGAAGCCAGCTGTGGAAGAGACGGGGTTGGAAGGGGACAGTGGCCTCATGCCTGTTCATCTTGTGCAGAGCAGTGCTGTCCGTGGAGTCATGCCTTACCCGGGGCTGGGGTTCTGAAGTTAACATGTGAGTGTCATCTATAGTCAGAATTTCCCCGGAAAGTCTCTTACGTTGCCCTTGAGTACACATGACTTTGTGCATATATAACCCATACAGTAAATAACATGTTTAAATGTTGGATGTATAATGTATATTATAGAAAAGATGACAAAATGTTATCAACCGTACAACTTACTTGTGCAAAGTAAGATTTTGTAGCACCCCTCATTCACAAGCAAAAGGTGGGTGCATGCAGGTGGATCCGTGCATGGCACGTGTGGGTGTGATGCCACGCCAGTGCCCTCTGAGCTGGACTTCTGGAAGGTTCCTCCACTCAAAGGGGTAGGAATAGCTGGGCTGCTGCTCGGGATCAGGAGGCCTGTGTCAGCGTCCTGGATTGAAAGGAAATCATGCAGCAGTCCTCGGGGGGCACTTCCAGCATTTCCACCAAGGGGCCTGCCCTTTGGTTCTAGGTGACGATGTTTCTATAAGCTGCCTTCGCTTTGTACTTTGGGTGGTTGGCAGACCAATGGAGACCATTGTGGAGTCAGCGGAGGCAAATCCCGTCCCCAGTTGCTCCTGCACCCGCCCCCGCGGTCCTCCAGCTGCACGCACGTGGGGCTGCCTCCACCTCTCTCCACCTGCATTATTTTTCTAAGTGAGAAAAGAGAAGTGCTGAAGAATATCCGGAAATGGCCTCATGCCATGTGTTAAGGTGCTTCCTTTCCATTTCTACTAGGCCGTTAAAGATACGGCGACGTCCAGGATCGTGCTGTTTGGGACCTCCGCTTTTATCCCTGAAGTCTTCTCCCACTTTTTCATAAGGTAAGAGGCAGGTAGGAATAGACGTTTGACACTCAAAATCCTTACAAAACTTGTCAAACACTGAGCCTGGTGGGAGGGATGGGAAGAAGTTTCTTTGGTCACCTTCCTGCTACATTCTGTTCATCACAGTTAGGACAGCAGGATTCACTTGGGGCACGCATGGAAATCCAGATTTGCCTGTTCCTTAAACGTGGAATCTCACCCAGACCCTGTTCTCAGCTCGCTGTGTGTTCCTGGGCGTGTCCCAGCACCTGCTGAGGCACAGCCCCTCAGGTCTCGAATGCTGAGTTGAGGTGATTGGCAGGTTCTCCCAGCTCTGATGTGTTGTGAGTGTGGCTCAAGCCTGCCTTCCCCCTTCATTCAAGCATGTGTTAAATTAGCCTAAGTGGCCTAGATTCAGCAGACCACCATCCCTTTTGAGAAGCAAGAAATGGCCGGTTGGGAGGAAGTCCTGGGGACCTGCCAGTGACAAGCCCAACACGCAGTAGCTTAGGCCGGAAGGCAGATGTGTTGGTTTAGATACTGGGTGCGGGCAGAGAGCGTAGCCCAGGGCAGCTGAGCAGACGCCCCACCGCAGGGAGGGTCCTGTCTTCACGGTGTCAGCTTCCCTCTGTCCTGCCACACGCTGGCTTCTTCATGGTGATGAGGGACGTGACTGCCAACACCTCCCAGCTGCTATCCTCAAAGAGTCCGGAGGAGGGATAGAAATGTGGCAGAGACAGGGAATGTCTTCCACTCGGTTCACAAACTCCCAGAGGAGGACTCAGTTGGCCCAGATGGGGTCACCGGAACCCATCCCCTCTATCCAGCGTGGTGAGTTAGAAAGCCTTCGTTAGGACCACATAAGGAGTGTTTTCTAGAAGTAGCAGCATGCCGCTTAGAGCCAAGTGTTACTTCCCATGGGCCACCGGCTGGATGGCTGTAGAGACTAATGCTGGCCGGGTTCTTCATGGACCAGTCTGGCTGGGTCAGAGCTGGGCTTCCTCCGAAAGCTGGCACCCTCCGGTCTATCCCTTGAAGCCCACCTAGTGACAAGAGCGGCCTGGGGAGAAGGGATGGCGTTCATTTCCCAGTGGGCCCTCACAGCTGTGATAGTGTCCAACCTGGAGTGACCTCGGTGGCTCTTCTGACTCAGCCCTTTTATTCTGCGTGTGAATGAACCCGGGCTCAGGAAGGGAAGGGGTCTTGCCCAAGACCCTGCAGTCTGTCAGTGGCAGCCGGACCCAGGCCCCTGGATCTCTGGCTCCCAGGCTGGGTCAGAAGGTCACATGCATGTCAGCAGAGCCCAGCATCTAGAATCTGGCCTCTCACTTTGGAGGTGTGGGATTTTGGACAAGTGACTTAACTGGTCGGTGGCTGTGTCCTTGTTTGTGTGAAAGGGGGTGATGATAACACAAACTTCAAAGGGTTGTTGGGGATCAAATGGGCAAATGCCTGGGAAGTGCTGAACCCCAGGCCTGACGCCCAGCGAGCGCTCCGTCAGTGCAGCTGTTGGTATCGCTTGTTTGCTGGTGAGTGGGGACCAAGGCGTGGGCCCGGCCAGCTGCACGTAAGACCATTAGAGCAGAGGGCCAACCTCTGAAGAAAGCCCAGTAACCTTGTCTCTTACAGGACCCAGTTTTTCCGGCAATATCCGTGGTCATTATGGACCTTCAAGCTGTCCTGTACTGTCTTAGTAATGGGACTGATGGTGCCAGTTTCTTTTAGTATGTACCCACAAATTGAACGGGTAAGTGCCCCCTATTCAAATTTCTCTCAAAACAAAAACAAACAAAAAAAAAAAACAAGCCTTTTTCTTCTCCTCGCTGTAAGAGAAAGAGAATTGTAAGAAATCTGCGAAGTTTACAGAAGTATAAGAATAACATTATTTAATCCCGTCCCGCAGATCACTTGTGCAATTCTGGATTCTATTTTTCTTAGTGATATACCAGAAGCATTTTTCTGGGATATTTAAAAAACCTTTGAGATTTTTTAGATACCCCATAACGTTCCATAGTGATGCCTCATCCAATGGGACTTTCTGCAGCGATGGAAATGTTTGATACGTATGCTAATACAACCACCTCTAACCACATATAGCTGTTGAGCACCTACAGTGTGGCTAATGTGACTGAGGAACAGAATTTTTTTTTGAATTATTTTTTTAAATGTTTACTTATTGCTGAGAGAGAGAGAGACAGAGTGTGAGCAGGGAAGGGGCAGAGAGAGAGGGAGACACAGAATCTGAAGCAGGCTCCGGGCTCTGAGCTGTCAGCACAGAGCCCGACGCGGGGCTCGAACTCACGGACTATGAGATCATGACCTGAGCCAAACTAAGCCACCCAGGCTCCTCTAATTTCATTTTTTTTTTTATTTTTTTTAACGTTTATTTATTTATTTATTTATTTTTATTTATTTTTTAACGTTTATTTATTTTTGAGACAGAGAGAGACAGAGCATGAATGGGGGAGGGTCAGAGAGAGAGGGAGGCACAGAATCTGAAACGGGCTCCAGGCTCTGAGCTGTCAGCACAGAGCCCGACGCGGGGCTCGAACTCACGGACCGTGAGATCATGACCTGAGCCGAAGTCGGACGCTTAACCGACTGAGCCACCCAGGCGCCCCTATTTATTTTTGAGACAGAGAGAGACAGAGCGTGAACAGGGGAGGGGCAGAGAGAGAGGGAGACACAGAATCTGAAACAGGCTCCAGGCTCTGAGCCGTCAGCACAGAGCCCGACTCGGGGCTCGAACTCACGGACCGCGAGATCATGACCTGAGCCGAAGTCAGGCTTAACCAACTGAGACACTCAGGTGCCCCTGAATTTTTTATTTAATGTATTTTAAGTACTCACATGCAGCTAGCGGTTTCTGTATTAGACGATGCAGTTCTATAGACGAGGATATAATTATAATCGATGATGAGTCAGACTACCTGGGTTCAAATTCCCAGCTCCTCCATGACCTCGGTCAATTTGCTTAAATTCCGTGAGATTCAGTTTCCATATCCATTACAGAGAATTAAAGATAGTATCTCCGCAAAAGGCTGTTGCTGCTGTCAGGGACATTGTTGATGTCACAGCTTTTGGCGATTCCTGGCGTTTCTTAGCTGCAAATTTCAAATGTTTGTTTCTGTCACCGAAGTTAAAAATCAGTGATGTCTTCAAAAGCATTTAAATTTATGGAATGAGCTTGTTCAAAACCCAAATCTAGGTTCATAACATCATTAATTCAGGTAACTTTGCCATCACCTAACGTAGAAACTTTAAATTCTCTTAGTTGCTATACTCGCTAAATATTGCTAAATATTTATTTATTAAAATAAAATGTTAGAATATATTTTTAATCCTTACAGGCCCACCTAGACCATGGCTTATTATAATAAGATTGTAATAAAAGTGAACCCTTTTGCAAATAATTACTTCTGGTCGCACTGGCACTCAGAGTGAAGGAGGAAATTCCCCTGTGGGCTATTCAGCTATGGAGAGGCGGGGCCAATGGGGGAAGGACCTTACCAGCCCCTCATGGTGATAGAACTTTATACGGAGGCATGAGGGAGACGTTTCCAGGGGGGAGTGGCTTAGTCAGGTTGTATTTTAGAAATATCACTCTTTGGATGTCACAGTGTAGATGGGGGCAGTCCTGGAGGCTAGGAGGACAGCTGGAGGGCTGTAGACACATTCTGGCTGGAGGTGATGGGGGGCTCAGAGTAGCTCCATGGTAGTAGGTTAGAGAGAAATATTGAATTGGGCGAGTTAGAATTTGTGAGCATTCAGATTGGGGGTGAAAGTAAAGAGAAAAGGATCCAAGGGGATACCCAGATTTCTGGTTTAGGTGTGATGCCAATAACCAGGACAGAGGGAAGGAAGGGCTCTGTATTAACTAGGATTACGTTTGGGGCACCTGGGTAGCTCAGTTGGTTGAGTGTCTGACTCTTGGTTTCAGCGCAGGTCATGATCTCACGTTTCGTGAGTTCAGCCCCGCATCAGGCTCCACACTGACATGCAAAGCCTGCTTGGGATTCTCTCTCTCTCCCTCTCTCTGCTCCTTCCCTGCTCATGCTGTCTCAAAATAAATAAACTTAAAAAAAAATTTTTAAATAAATTAGAATTACATTCGGTTGTAAATGAGATCAAAAATAATAACAACCTGAACAAGGTAGAAGTTGTTTCTCACTCACATAAAATGTGTCATGAGCACGCTGGGAAGGCGCACACATGAGTTGTGTTTTTCCACAGTACCTTTTCCAATAAAGCACCAGTTTTATCCAGTCACAAAGCAAAGGGAATCACGATCATAAAAGCAGGTTCAGGGTTCCAAACTGGGTGACATTTCACCATGTGATTAAACTTGGCTTCTTACACAGCGCATGGAGCAGAACATAAGTCACACAACAAACAAGGTAACGGAAAGGTGCAGAAGTTAGCGAAGCCAACGTGAAGTCAGTCTGTGGGTGCGCAGTTGAGATAAGGCCGTGGTCCAGTCGGGTCAGCTCTCGGCACTTACCGCTTATTATGGTCAAGCCGTGAAGGATCTCAGTCATGTTCGAGATCAATCGGGTAGTGCCTTTGGCGGCAGCTGCTTTTTTTTTTTTTTTTTTACGTTTTTTTTTTTTTTTTTTTTGTTTTTGTTTTTTTTTTATTTTTGGGTCAGAGAGAGACAGAGCATGAACGGGGGAGGGGCAGAGAGAGAGGGAGACACAGAATCGGAAACAGGCTCCAGGCTCCGAGCCATCAGCCCAGAGCCTGACGCGGGGCTCGAACTCACGGACCGCGAGATCGTGACCTGGCTGAAGTCGGACGCTTAACTGACTGCGCCACCCAGGCGCCCCGGCGGCAGCTGCTTTTTAAGTGGTCATAGAGGGGTCACATCAGAAGAGTCTGATGGTTTGCCGCAAAACTCGTCCCTTTATGAAGAGCCCCTGCAGACCTCCTCTGGTTCAGCTTGTTGTCAGTGCTGGGGTATCAGCTGATGCCGGTCCCGGCGATAATCTCGGAGCTGCAGTACCTCTGACTACTTGTGTCATTGCTTGACACAGGCCCCTGCTTGACATCAGAGGCTCCATTTTGCTTTCTACTGTGAGGTGACCAGCCCAATAAGGCAGCGATGCGCCATAAAGTCCTCAGGGATCTTAATTCCTTCCAGGCCAGCATGACACCATTCCTAGGGTTTGGCCCCATCTTCAAGGTACCAGATGGTATCTTTCTCATTCCACTTGGCCCCGTGCCACTTTCACTTCATCACATTTGCCAGAACTTAGTCATGTGGTCAAGCCTCACCGCAAGGGAAGCTGGGAAATGAGGTCTTTATTTTGGACCTATTTAAAATTCTGCTGCTGTGGAAGAACAGATGGGACAGATGGCAGGAAGGGTAATGTGTCACATATGGAAACAACTGTTACCTGCTAGGAAGTAAGTATGACCAAAAGGCTATGGGGAGATTAGGGAAAGAAGAGAATTGCCGGCTGATCCAGGAAGGCTGCCTGGAAGAAGTAGGCTTTGGACGTGGATGGATTTCAACAGGCAGAGATGGGGGAGTGAAGAGGGCATTCCAAGTCGGGGTATAGGAGAGCTGAGGAGTCCAATGTAGCTGGGCACAAGTCACTGAGTGTGACTGGCAACATGCTTGGGGCCAGATAGCAGGGCCTGTGTGGCCAGGCCCAGGAGGCAGGCTCTACTCTGAAGGCAACCGGTGGGTCATGCAAGGCTTGAAGGGGCAGGGCTCTCAGAGGCCAGAATAGAGGCAGGAAATGGAATCCATTTCCCCTCCTGAGCCTCTCCCCGCCAACAGCCAAGCAAGTCTTGGCATTTGCTAGACCTTGAAAGAACCTTGTTTGTCCAAGGTGGGCACAGAGGTGGCTGAATGGTGGTCCCCAGCCAGTGGGGTCCCCAAGCCCTGCCTCCTTGTCTGGCCCCCACCCAGGACCAAGACATCTTCTCAGACGTACCACGGGCTGCAGCAACCTTCAGGTCTGGAAACTCAGTGACCTTGACAGGGAAACTTGTCCCCTGCAAAACTCCTTTTCCACTAAGCTAGTACTTCTGCCACCTCGTGAGACTAAGAACCGTGACTGGGGATTAGGGGGATTGTTGTTAACTTTGGTGGGTGTGATGACAGCAGAGTAGTTGCATAACAAAGTCATTGTCCTTTGGAATTTCATAGGGAAGCATTTGTAGGTAAAATGACAGATCTGAGAATTGCCTTCAAATACTCCAGAAAATACCCCAAATTGGGATTGGGAGATGCCGGATGAAAGGAGATTGGCAGGTTGTTACTAATGCTGAGTGATGAGTAGATGAGGGCCCATTGTATTCTTTCTGCGTGTGTTTATATTTGAAATTCTCCATAACAAAGTGTTCAAGAAGTTCTGCTTTTTTGTTGTTGTCGATCAGACATCACTGAAAAAGTTGGACCGGAAAATAGATGCTTTCTGTAATATATACATATATTTTTTTGCCTTGGCTCTTAAGGCAAGAAAAGTTAATATAAATATTAAGAATTTAACTTTGTTTTTCAGATACAGTGCAATAAGCTTGAAAAGGAAATTCAGTCCGCAACAGAAGAAACGGAACTCTTCTATAACAGAGGGGTATAGGGATGAGTTTTTGGTGAATTTGTTCTGTTCCTGCTTGAACACCTTCCTCTCTGCTCAAGGTGCCCGTTCCGAGGACTCTGCCAGGGGTCTGGAACCCGAGGTGTCTGTGCCCCCAGGATGGCTTACAATTGCACAGGCCAGCGCCCTTTCCAGGCAGGCGCCTGGGGTTTCAAGCCTGGATGAAAGGGGAAACAAGAGGCTGTCCTGTCTGGTCCACCCCCATGGGGTTGCTGAGGGGACGGGTGATAGAAGATTCGATTCTCTAGGTGTTTGTTCATCGGCCTCTGAAGGGATACTGTGAAATTACTAATAAACTTATTAAAAGTTGAGTATTTGGAAAAATAAAGGAAAAGGCTCTCCCGTGCCCAGGGCCCAGGCATTAAATTGGTGGCCCACCTCAAGGTAAGTGGGAGCCTCTGGTGAGCGCTGAAGGCCTCCACCCCCAAAGCAATCCTCTTTCCCTCCTCAGCTTACTCCCATTTTGGACGACTGAAAATCTTTGGCCCCCGGGGCCATCCGCCTCCTTTCTCCTCTCAGGCAAATGACCCTGCCTCCTCCCTCACAGTGAAAACAAGGCTGTGGACCAGCGGTGGAACCTCCTGGCATCAATTCCGCAGACCTCTTTCCACCCACGCACAGCCTTCCCTCCTCCTCGCAAGGTCAGCTCTGGGCCGGGCTCTGGGCCCTTCCATTCTGATTTCCTCAGGGCCTTCCGTGCCTGTGTAGCTTCCCTGCCTCTGGCCCCAGACTCCTCCCTCCTTCCCAGAAGCAAGGGAACTACTGGGGTCACCAGCCTCGTTAAAATAGCTAACATCCTTCCAGAGCCAAATGTTTTCAAGGATTGTCTCTCCTCACTGTGCCCACCGCCTTCCACCCTGCTAGAACTGCTCCCCACCCCGCACCCCACCCGAACGCTGACTGCCAGTCTGCTGGGTGCTCAGACTCAGCATGGGGTTTTTGCTTCTCTGAGCAGTAGGCCCCCCTCCTGCTGCCCCCGGTACCCCGCCCCTCAGACATCCACTTGAGACCATCTTTTCCTCCCCGTCTCAGGAAATGGCACCGCCCCCGACGAAGCGGCGTCACCCAAGATCACTGGCGTCACCCTCTCTTCTCCCTCCCCTCAACCCCATTCAACAGCTGAGCCCAAAGGTGACAAGTGCCACAGCCTGCCCAGCCCATCAGCATCCCCTGCTGGCGTTACTCGAGTCTCTCTGCTGGCTCCTCCCTTCCCTGCCTCAGCCTGCTCTGATAAACACCTGCCCAAAAGCCTTAAATGGCTTCCCAGTGCATCAGGTTCAAGTCCAAATTCCTTACCAGGCAGGCAAGAGCCTTTACCTTATTCATCTCCTGCCGCCCCTTTTCTTCACTTTGGACCATATACCCTGTTCCTCATATGGGCTGCAGTCTTTCCTTCCTGGACCTTCGTATCAGCTGTTCCCAGCTCCAGGTTAACTCTCGCTTATGCATCAGGTCTAACTTGGACATCAATCACTCCCTCCAGGAAGCCCTCTAGGATACACAGTACTGAATTAGGTGCCCCTGCTATGTGCTCCCATAGCACTCATACTGTATCTAGCCTGGCCACACCACAGTGGGATAGCCTGTTTGCTGACCCTGAGCCCCCCCCCCCCCAGACCGCATGCCTTGAGAGCAAGAAGTGTGTGTGTTGTGCAACAAGGGAAGCCTCAGGACACAACGCAGTGCATGGCAGAGTAGGCACCCTAACATCTGCATGCTGGAGGACGTTTCCAACACACCCTGCCCCAAATCATCAAAGAATGTATCTGAGGCTTTCAATGTTCCCTGGGCCAGAATGATGGTTATCTTCAAATTTGGTTAAAAGGGTTTCACAAAAGCCTAAACGAACAAAACTGTTTAAAAAAGCCTACCAGATGGCTCGGTATAGCCACAGGCATACACGAAACAAAATGAAAGAACAAAACACACAAAGGACCCAGGTGGAGGCTTAGCCACTAACAGATGACAGAGTAGAAATGCGAGGGCACCTTTTCAAAGGAGAAGACACAAGTGCCAGCTCTAGGAAATGGGGGATGGAGAAGGGCGAGGGCAGGGAGGGCAGGGGGTGAGCCAGGCACGGAGGCAAGGAGCTGAACGCCTTAACTTTCAAACAGGCCTTGTAATAACTTCCCAGCACATCTGCATTGACAAAAGGGTTTTATCTTTTGTTTCGAGTGGGGAACATTACAGAAAGAGGGCACAATTCTTCATCTGCCTAAATTTCGTTGGATATCAAAATATTTTCATTTTATTTCTGCATCATAAATCTGTAATTTTAACAACTTTGATCATTAGCTGCTATAGTAATACAAAAAATGGAGATAAAGACGTTCATGTTCTTTTTCATAAAGTGCAGATTTAATTTTCAATTGTTTGCCTTAGTAAACATCATCTCATTCCAGATCCTCCCTGCCCCCACCCAAGGAGGGAGGGGAAAAGGCTATTTTTCATTTTTACTTAACAAATGTCTAACACAAAGAATAAATGAAAGATCTAATAAAGACAAGATTTTTTTGCAACTGTTTTTCTGGGTAAGATTTCTAAGGACAGTAGTGAGCGTAAAATAATTTTTCATAATTAATATGAATACATATAATAACAAATACATAATTTAGACCTCTATGCTTATTTTGCAACTTTTAAGTCTCCAATTATGAAAAAGGTACATAAGCTGAACAAGAATACTTTCCAGTGTGGCCAAATTACTTTCACTGAAGTATGAAGACACTCTCCGGTCTTAGCCTTTGTAATTATGTAAAGTTGCTATTTTCTTCATACCGACATTTATATCCAAAATGGGCTTATTTTTGCTCTATCATATAAGGACTGGCATCTTTTTCAAAAGAATATTGCTAGCAACAGGGTTAATTAAAGAGTACTAATGGCTTAAGTTTGCCAAGTGCTTACTTCTGTGACAATATAAATATGGATTATTAAAGTTGTCTACTCAAGTATAAAATCTATGCAAAATCCTCATAATATAGGCAAAAATGTTTAAAGGCCAAGAAAAAGAATTCTTTTCTTTTACAAGAAAGTGCAACTGCAGGATCTTTTTTGAATGATCTTCTGGACAGTTCTGCAGAAAACTTAGTAGTTTGGCTCAGAAAGTAGAGTTCCTCATGAGGAATAAAAGTTCTTCCTAGAAGAACACAAAGCAAAATTTCAGGCAGCTTTCTGAAAGTAAGCCATTCGTTTGTGGCTACGCAATGGGACAAGTAGAACTGATAATAACGAAGGCTTTCGGGTTTGCTGTGATTTGCACTAAAACTTGGCAGAGCTTTTTTCCTCTTACGCCGGGACACCACGTCGTTGCTCACGTCATAGGTGGTAGTTACAGCACTTGGTCTGACCCTGACCGCAGGCATGAATCTGACCAGGAGGACATCGGAAATGTTTTCATATGTGTTTTAGGGCTTTTTCAGGTCAAATCTCAATACTTTCACATAAATCATTAAAAATAGAACATTTTCTGTGCTATTTTCAGTATTTTACACAGTGGATAACCATGGTGAGAGAACTTTCTATCATTCATCAGGGATATGCTGTCACACAGTCAGATTTTCAGCATTTGCTCGGCTGCTGCTAGATGGTAAAGGAAGTTTTCTGTTGCTGGTGGAAATCGTCTTTGCTTTAGTGCCTCAAAATTGAGAACTAGCTTTTCTCCATCACTAGAAACTTCTGAAAATGGTTCCAGGTGGGTGAAGATTTCTCTAGTTTTTAGAGAAATATCCTTTAATGGAACAAGAAAATATGCCATAAGTTAGCATCAAAAAATAGGAATTTTTGCTGCATTTGGAGAGAATTCTTCCTATTTTTTAAGTTTACCAAATTATTTATGCATTACAAAAAATGAAACAAACTTAAAACAACTTAGAAAAACCAACACCATGTTTTTGCCATTTTAGCCATTTTTAAGTGACAAGTACATTCAGTGTTTTATGACTACTATCCATTTCCAGAACTTTTTCATCATCCCAAACTGAAATCTTGTACCCATTAAACAATAACTCCCCATCCCTGTCTCCAATGCCTGGTAACCACCATTCTACCTTTTGCTTCTGTGAATTTGCCTGGTTCTGGGTACCTCATATAAGTGAAATCACACAACATTTGTCCTTTCGTGTCTGGCTTATTTCACTTAGCATAATGTTTTCAAGGTTAATACATGTCGTAGCACATGTTAGAACTTCATTGCCTTTTAAGGCTCAGTGATATTCCACCATACGCATATACCACGTTTTGCTTATCCATTCATCCACTGATGGACATTTGGGTTATTTTTACCTTTTGGCTCTTATTTACAGAGCTGCTGTGAACCTGAGTGCACAATTACTTATCTGTGTCTGCTTTCAATTCTTTCTGAAATATACCCAGTAGAATTGCTGGATCTATGGTATTCCTATGTTGAATTTTTAAGGAACCCTGGTATTGTTTTTAGAACACATCTCCCCACCCCCCAAAATCCTCTTCTACCTGGAATAAGTAACCCAGCACCTGCCACATGGGCTGTATTCCTCTTTCCCGACAGTCCTTTGCATGGCTGATGACTCACGAGAGCTCACATTAAAGTCATGTCTTTTTCTTGGTTTGCTGACATCATTAATTCAAATATTTTCAAACCCATACAATATAATATGCCAGGCAATTTCATCATACATTATACTGAGTCACCTGCGTATCACTTTTAGTCCACGAAAAACGCAGTAACACAAAACTCATATTTACACAGTTAACCAACATTGTAAAGAGCCAGCATTTTTACTTGAGCGTTGATGGAGGGATGGATGGGCAGTGATGATCCACACGGTAGGAAAGGAAGAGTCTCAGCTCTCAAGGCAAGCCCCGCCCACTCTTCCTGGCCTGAGCGGATGGGCCACCAGCGCTGAACAGAAAGAACGGTGCTGCTGGCGGGTTCCTGTCACACCTGTGGCTCCTCTCAACCTTTAGCTCACGTGTCACCTCCTCAGAGAGCTGTCTAATCTCTTCTCTAGTATTCTTCACCTTGACCTTTTGTTTCTATCACAGCATTCATTTCG
The DNA here is from genome assembly GCF_023721935.1 of Panthera uncia. Lineage (NCBI taxonomy): Eukaryota > Metazoa > Chordata > Mammalia > Carnivora > Felidae > Panthera > Panthera uncia. The sequence goes on along the minus strand of NC_064818.1, from coordinate 73,107,587 downwards.
CATGGCTCACAATGATCTGGCGTTTACTTTTTTTTAAGTTTATTTATTTATTTATTT
>NC_064818.1:73099688-73107520 GCF_023721935.1 Panthera uncia | reverse complement strand
CAAGGAGTTCGCTGACGCCGGTGAGCTGAGCCACCCGCCAAGATGCCGGCCTATTTCCAGAGGCCGGAAAATGCCCTCAAACGCGCCAACGGTGAGTAGGGGATCGGGGCGCGCCGGGCTGGGTCGGCCCGAGGCCTCGGAGGTCGAGGGGCCCGGGCCTCCTTCTCCCTGCTCCGCCTCCCGTCTGCGGCTGCAGAGGTGGTCGATGAGACCTGTCTGCCGCCGTTCCAGCTTGTGGTTGGGCATGGTTTCCCTTCTCGCTCCTACCGACCGCGGTTGGGGGGGTGGGAGGTGCGGAGCCGGGAACCGTCGCTCTGGGGGGGGCCCTTCCTTCCCCCCGCCGCTTCCTGCTGCGTCTCAGGGGCCGCGGCCCCGGAGACAGGTCTACCGGAGCCTGGCCTCCTTAACCGCCCCCCCCCCCCCCTCCCCCCCCCCCCCGCTCCCCCGGCCGCCGGGCCCTCGGCTGCTTAGGCCCCGCGCCCCCAGCCGCCATCTGGGAGTGCCGGGGAGGAAGAAACATGGCTCCCTCCCGGGGACAATGCACGCGAGAACCTCGACTCCACCTCCTGCCGGCGCCGGGAGCCGGCCAGTCCCACCTCCCGCCCTCTCGCAGACACCTCCGCCCCCCAAATCCAGCGCCGGGCTTTGCTGGGTCAGGGTCCACTTAGCCTTTTCCCCAGTCACTATAGCTCTGCTTCGGGGACTCTGACCCAATTAACCGGTTATCTGTTTTTTTCCTGGCATTGATTATTCTCAGTCCCAGAGCCTATCCCAAATCACATGAAGTTGGAACATTGTTAAACCTGTAAGAGACTTGAAGTTCTTTCTTAAAGATAACGAAATTGAGGCCTACAGAGAGAGAATGTTTACCCAAGGTCACTCCGAGAGTTAGTTGTGGAGCCAGGAGACTAGAACCAAGGTCTCTAGACTTCCAGATGAGTTTTTTTTTTTTTTCGCCACAGCGCTGCTGCCTGCGATTTTTATTTCCATGTGTTCTTATGCCACCGGCCCTTTCGCGAAAAGTTGTGCGTGTCTCGGTCTATTCGAGAGGCATTTATTACGTTCGCATCATGGGGGTGCAATGTATTATGCATGGCTCTGGTCTTTAAAAACTTTTTCGTTTAGAGTTTTTTAAGCCTAATAATTTCTAAGTGTGTAGGTAGTTGATCGTTCTTATTTCAACCCTTCCTGTACCCCAGACAAGTTTTGAGTCTTATCCCATTTTGTAGGTGGATATACCGTGTCTCTTACAGTCTTATGTTGGTGGAGCTAATTTTGTTAGCTTGTTTGGAAATTCCTCTTGTGGAAATGTCAATTTCAGTCGACACAAAATTGTTAGTGATAATCTGTCAGGGGTAAGGGTGCCTTTGTCACATGGTTATTTTAAAAGCAACAAAAAAGAGTGTGAAATAGGATAATGCCACATTCTTTGGAATAGAGTAGAGTAAGTGTTCTAAAAATCAGTTAAAAGTACAACTTAGATCTGATGACTGCTCATTTTAACCAGTGATCTAATGGTTAGGACAGGCAAGAATTAAGGACGTTAACTTATAGGAAAGAAACTCAGTGGAAATGGAGATTTATCACTAGAAAATGAACTGTAGCAAAGTTAGAATTTTTTTCTTACGTTTAGAAACTTAGAAATCTGTATTATGGTATACAAAGTGACTTGGATTCAGTTACTACTGTAATTGCTATTGTAGATTTGTTCTACAGTTGTTTGCTTTACCAACAGGCATTTTTCCTTCTAATAGGCTGAAGCACTGTAATCTGGATAGCCTAAGTATTACACATTTGATGTGCTCCGGCCTTGTTGCTTTCATCACTCCCTTTTGAATCCTCATATGAGTTTACTATTGCAGTAATTGTTTAAATTAAAAGGGTTATCTCCTGTGTAACGAATCTTAAACCTCTTTTTCACGTTTTCTAAGTTGAAATAGCTTTGACTCATGAAGGGCAAGTTAGGGAAAACATCTGAAATTAAAGTAGGCAAGATGAGAAAGGGGCACTGTGGGGGGGCTTTTATTTGTGTAGGTTTTTTAAAAGTCTGTATTGACTCCTTGCTGCAGCCCTTTTAAATTGTAGGATGGGTGTTACAGTAGAGAGAGGCCTTAGCTTTCAAGTAGTTAGCTCTGTACCTTTGATCTTGTGAATGAAAGATCCTGTCTGAAAGTGTCAGAGTGAGCTGAATGTGGATGGCACATGGCACCGCTTACAAAACTTTAAATAGGATCGTAAAAGCGCATTTCATTCCATGGAGATAATCTCATTTTATGTAAATGTTTTATCTATGACATTTGTAGCCTTAAACACATTTAGACCTAATCCACTGCATTATCGTAATAAAATGTGAATATGTTTAAGTAGAATAGTTTTTCAAGTCACTCTGAGTCTGTAATTCAGAACAATTCCTTTGGAAACTATTATAGTAACCATTCAGGAAGATGAGAACTTGGCCTAAGCAGTTACAGACAAGAAATCTATACCCCAGAATCATTTGGAAAAAGACCCTTTTGCAGATTATGTTGTCAGTAGTGCAGAATTAATTGCTCCTGACCTTGTAACAACCTTTTAATTTAGTTCTACCAGTGACTTATAAATAAAGTTATTAAACCCACAAATCAAGTAACATTATAGCTTATCTACTTGGTCTGTTGCCCAAAGAAACTAGTAATGTTGAAGGGCCGACCTAAGCTTTTTCTTTTATAAATAGATACAATTTGTCACTGTGTCTGAAAGGTAAGCTCAGCATGTCCACCCTCCTAGTAACAGTTCATAATGCTAGATTTTTATTTTTATTTCAAGAATATCAGTTTGGAAATTAACTTTTTTTTTTTTTTTTTTTTTAACATTGCAATAGAGCTTTTAATATGTGGTATGCCTCTCTAGCCTCAAAAAGTTTTTTTTTCCCCTTACTAGAGAATTCATAGGAACTAAATTCTCCCTGTATGTGACTTCGGATAAAGACAGGAACTCACCCTCATGGACTATCATATCTGTTCCCATTCAGGTTTTTTCCCTTTAAAAATGTCCTTGCTTGGTATCCATGTTTGCTTTTTTCCCACGATGATGGTAGGGTGTCCTATAAAAATTATTTTTTAGTGCATTTGCTTTGTTTGAACCTATTGTTTCAGAGTTTGAAAGTGGAATTTGTAATAATAAATTCTGATTGGCTGTTTAGGAAGTGAAAAAAATCACTTTTCTATCCCTAAACAAGATTTTTTATTTTTTATAGTGACATTAAGACACCACACTCCCCTATTTAAAAATAAGAGATAGGGTAGGTAAATTATTTTTACATAGTTTATTATTTTGTCATCACCATCCCGGGCACAGTTCTCAACTTTAATTCTCTTTGTGCCTGTTCTGTGTTACAAGCATTTTGACAGTGTTTATATACTAAACAGTATAAGATTTAAATCCTCAGTGTAAGATTGGGAATTGGATATAATAGGTTGTTCTGGTGCTGATGCTGTGCTCTTTAATATGAATGCTAAATTTTTTTTTTTTAAATTTTTTTTTTTTCAACGTTTTTTATTTATTTTTGGGACAGAGAGAGACAGAGCATGAACGGGGGAGGGGCAGAGAGAGAGGGAGACACAGAATCGGAAACAGGCTCCAGGCTCCGAGCCAACAGCCCAGAGCCTGACGCGGGGCTCGAACTCACGGACCGCGAGATCGTGACCTGGCTGAAGTCGGACGCTTAACCGACTGCGCCACCCAGGCGCCCCATGAATGCTAAATTTAACTAAAAACATTTACTTCCAAATTTTTGGGTGATAGAGACTTTTCTGTTAAATAATTGTTAAAAACACCTAAGGTACTGTTGGATTTTAGACGATAACCTCGTATGTATGCTCCAGTTTAAAGACTGTAACGTCCTCCCCTCAGAACAGGAAGGCTTAAAAAACAAAAAACACCCAGGAAAGGCTAGTATTCTAACAAAGTATCTAGTTGTGTTACATCTTTGTTTCCTCTTACAAGGTGTTTTTTTTTTTTTTTTTGGGGGTTCTTTGTTTTTTTTGGTAATAGCATTGACTCAAAGGAAAATGGACTTTTTCTCATAACAGTACTACTAATGTTGACATTGACGTGAATTACTGAAGAGGGGTTTGTTTTCACTAACCTATGAAGAATAGGGCTTAATATGATATGGGAAGACACAGGCTATCCTTTAAAGATAAGAATTTCAGTATCTTTTGTGATTTGTTGCAAACCTCTTAATATACCAGAGAGTTGGAATATTGTTTGTAGTTTTCCTGGAGGAAGGAACGTTCAGAAGCAGCATTCCTGAAAGATGTGATAGTTGGGAGAAAAATTACTTACTAAATCTGTAAATGTGGTAAAACTCCCAAATAAGCAGTGTTTCTGCCAGTTGTTTGCCTAGCACAGTTTCATGATAATGCTGTACGCTGTTTGGTTAACTCTTAAAAATAATTCTTTGTCAAAGATTTTTTTCTTAGGAAAACAGTGATTTTTAACAATAGGGATGTAGTGTTTTAAGATCTTTTTTAATAGTGTTAATTAGTGTTTTGGTTCCCCAAAGTATGTTTCAAATGTTCAGTGGAAAGATTTTTCTTTGTGAAATTTGTTAATTACTGAATTTTAAGTTGAACATAACCAAATGACTTAGGTTAAATAGCCTTCCCCTTCCCTCAGTTTACTAAGTTTTGTGCAAAAGTAAATAAAGTAAAAGATGAGAAAAAAGATAAATTTTAACCTGTGTCGGAAGTAATGTGATAGAGGACTCTTTGCTTTTGAGTGAATTTCAAAATGAGCAGTGTACATAAAACCTTAGATTGGAACTGGATTTTGAAATATTGCCACTTGCAGAGTGCCTTCAGGTTTAGGTGGTAGTAAATTCAGAAATGTGTAATTTTCTCTGGTATGCATTCTAAAATTTTTTTTTATTTTTAAAAATAAACTTAATTTTAAAAGTTAGAGATTTACAGAGTTATTGCAAAGATAGTACAGAGAATTCCCATATACACCATAACCTATTAATTTCTTCTGTCATTTTGGGACATTTATCACAACTAATGATCCAATACTGATAACATTATAAATGAAAGTCCATACTTTGCTCAGATTTCCGTAGCTCTCTCTCATGTCCTTCTCTGAATTCCAGGATCTCATCCAAGATACCACATTATATTTAGTCGTCCTGTTTCCTCAGACACTCTCCTCCTCCCCCCCCTTGGTTATGACAGTTTCTTAAACTTCCTTGTTGGTAACCTTGACAAGTTTTGATGAGTACTGGTCAGGTATGTTGTAGAATGTTCCTCATTTGGGGTTTGTCTTAAGATTTTTCTCACGTTTAGGTTGGGATAAATAAATGGGAGAGATATTTCATAGATTGGAAGACTATTGTCAATTCTTCCAAATTTTGATATATAGATTCATTAAATCTGAATGAAAATTCCAGTGAGCTATTTTGTAGATATTTACAAACTAATTGTGAGTTTATATGGAAAGGCAAAAGACTTTCCAAACAATAGAGAAGCCAAACAATACAGAAGAACAAAGTTGGAGCACTCATACTACTTGGTTTGAAGACTTTACTATAAGTCCATGGTAATCAAGTCAGGGCGGTATTAGAAAAAGACTAGATACATTGCAATAGAGAGTGATGAGAATAGAGAGCCCAGAAGTAGACCCACATAAATAGTCAATTGATCTTAAAGGAACAAAATCTAATTGACTGTCTTATTGAGTCTAGTGATCCTTTTGCCTAGAGCAGAAATTGTATCCACCAGATCATTGTGACTAAAGTCACATTTCACTTTGTTTGCTGGGAGGAGATTTTTCTCTCTCATAACTTCAATTTTTGGAACATGGCAGTCATTTACAAGGGTTTGGTACAATGTAATTGGGTGAAATCATTTTATCCATAGACCATATTTTGAGATAATACCAGTTTTCGTTCTATTAAGTTGGGTGATTTTAGCATGGCTTTAGATGTCAAAAATAAGTGTGATCTAAAAAGAGATGGTAGTGAGTTTAGAAATTAAAATAGCCAACTTAGGCAAGATTTACACTTTAGTATAGTATACATACCAATTTTAATTTTTCTGAATTACTTTTCCAGAATTTCTTGAGGTTGGGAAAAAGCAGCCTGCTTTGGATGTTCTTTATGATGTTATGAAAAGTAAGAAACACAGAACATGGCAAAAGATACACGAGCCAATTATGTTGAAATACTTGGAACTTTGTGTGGATCTTCGCAAGAGCCATTTGGCTAAAGAGGGATTATACCAGTATAAGAACATTTGTCAACAGGTATGAAAAGAGCTGGGTTTTATATTTTTAATAGTGCTTTAATGATTTTCAGAGAAGTTTACCTTTTAAAGGTAATATGCTTTTATGTCATAAAATTTGCTCTTAAAGCATTCTGTGGTTTGTTGAGAAGTGTTTTAAGGTTTTCTCTCTCTCTCTCTCTGGTTAGGTGAACATCAAATCTCTAGAGGATGTTGTTAGGGCATATTTGAAATTGGCAGAGGAAAAAACTGAAGCTGCTAAAGAAGAATCTCAGCAAATGGTCCTAGACATAGAAGATCTGGATAATATTCAAACTCCTGAGAGGTATGTAGGTTAAATTGCTAATTTTTTTTCTTTTTTTTTTGCTAATACATTTTTGTCAATGTTTTTCTTTACATGTGTCTCCATCGTCCTCATTTGAAGTATAGATGTTTATTAGAAAGAATGCTTACCTTTGGAATTTTAAGTGTCTGATAAGAAAGCCATACTATTCAGAATTCATAAAGGTGGCAAATTAACAACCTTCAGATAGTCAGATACTAATTTAAATGGTTGTAATATGGGTTGGGGGTGCAAATACTTGAACACTTACATGGCATCTTTACAGTATGCCCAAAGTTGTAAGAAGGATTCACACTTTCTTACACTGGTATCATTGTTGGTTTTGTTTTTTTTAATCTTAGGGCAAAGTAGGAAATCGTGTCTAAAATTGTTTTTAACTTAAAAATTTTTTTTTTTTAGTGTTCTCCTAAGTGCTGTAAGTGGTGAAGACACTCAGGATCGTACTGACAGACTACTTTTAACTCCATGGGTTAAATTCCTTTGGGAATCATATAGACAGTGTTTGGACCTTCTTCGAAATAATTCTAGGGTAGAGCGTCTCTACCATGATATTGCCCAACAAGGTAAAATGAGAACTGATTTGAAAAGTTGACTTTTAGGAAAAGACTTTGCAAAAGATTGACAATTAAAGTTAACCTGTTTTTCTTCATCGTATTTATTTTATAGTTTTTATCCTCATTGGGAGATGGTTGGCATTCGTTCAAATAGTAACTAAGGGACTATAAGAAATTTGTTTTACTAGTTAGGGTAATTCTATATGAAATCCACTTCATGGATGTCTGAAAGACAAAGTCATTTTGGAATTTCCCAGGTGACTAGAAAAACAAATGTAACTTTTTGATTGCTTTCTGATAAATGTGACTTGTGCTTTTTGACTTCACCTACTGCATATATACTTAATCATGCCGTGGCCTTTTTTTTTTTTTTTTTTAATGCTTATTTATTTTGAGAGAGAGAGTGTGAGCAGGAGAGGGGCAGAGAAGGAGAGAGAGAATCTCAAGCAGGCTCTGCTCCACCAGGGCAGAGCCTGATGTGGGGCTCGAACTCATAAACCCGTGAGATCATGACCTGAACCCAAATCAAAGAGTCGGCCATTCAACCAGCTGAGCCACCCAGGTTCCCCATGTAAGGGTTTCTAAGGTCTTTTTAAGCTCTGGACTTCTGTGATTCCTTGAAAAATGCATATTTTTATTTTCTTTTTTTTTAAATTTTTTTTTTTCAACGTTTTTTAT
>NC_064818.1:73025633-73099588 GCF_023721935.1 Panthera uncia | reverse complement strand
TGGCTGAAGTCGGACGCTTAACCGACTGCGCCACCCAGGCGCCCCGATTTTCTTAAACAGTATTACTGAACATAGAAATAAGTCATCTTGATGACTCTGGATCATCTTAAAAGGTATCCAGCTGTCATAGTGCATATACAGTTGACACTTGAACAGCTTGGGGTGGGGGATTAGAGGCGCAGACTGAAACACCCCTTTGACCCCACCCATGCACCGGTGATCTGCCTGTGATTTGCCTATCCAAAAACTTAACTATAGCCTACTGTTGACTAGAAACCTTGCTGGTAACATAAACAGTTGATTAACACATTTTGTACGTTATATGTGTTATATACTGTATTCTTAAGGTAAACTAGAGAAAAGAGAAGGTTAAAATTAATGAAAAAATCCACATGTAAGTGGATCCACACAGTTCAAACCCTTGTTCAAGGGTTAGCTGAACTTTCAGTCCTAAAGAGCTGCATCAAGTCTGTTATCTTAATCTTGTGTCTGTCTTTACTGCACTTATCTTGCTCTTAATGGAGCTTTCTAACTATACAAATGGGGTATGTGTGACTTGAGAGTAGCTTTTGACTTTTTCTTATTTTGGCCTTAGTACAACCTTATGTTGCCATTCTGCTCACTATGGGGATGATTGGCATTTGTTTTATCAAGTTGTAAGTGACTTTAAGGAATATTTTACCAAAAAAAAATCCTGTAGGGGCACCTGACTGGTTCCATTGGTAGAGTATATGACTCTTGATCTCAGGGTTGTAAGTTGGAGCCCCATATTGGGTGTAGAGATTACTTCATAAATAAATGCTTATAAAAGTATTTTACTATGAGTATTACAACTTCTGTTTTATTTACGTAGCATGTGTGAATTTTCATTTAAGACAAGTAAACTTGGGCTTTTTGCTAACTACTGATACATAAATGTTGTTAACTTGAAGTTAAACTGCATCCCTTCATTTTGGGCCTATTGAAATAGAAATGCTCTCTCTCTCTCTTTTTTTTTTTTTTAAGGGCAAAGGAATTCTGATAAAATTGTTATATTGCATATATGACAGTAGAAAATTATTTTAATGACAGAGCAAGTAGTTAAGGTATACATCTATGTACACAGTTGAAATCAGGTTATCATAAGCCCAAATTTTGTTAGATAAGAAGGCTCTTTGTATTCCAGGCTAGAATTTTTTGTTCTTTTAGGATTTGAAGTGGTAGGTGTTTGAAAGGTGAGTCCCTCCTACACTTCAATTGAATAGCTTCCCATTTGTAAACTCTCCCAGAATCCCAGAAACACATTTTAGTCCTAGGCCAGGACTATGTCTAGTAGATGGTCACGACACAAGTGACTAATGACCTTGATCATTTCTGAAGACTGATTATAAGTTTGGGTAAATCTTGTTAAAATAACTGATTTCAGTATTTGAAATAAAACTTATTCACATACTTGTTGATGGTGGAAAGTACCTAATATATTTTATAATTATGTCTATAGCTTTCAAATTCTGCCTCCAATACACCCGTAAGGCTGAATTCCGTAAGCTTTGTGACAATTTGAGAATGCACTTGTCACAGATTCAACGCCACCATAACCAAAGTACAGCAATCAATCTTAATAATCCAGAAAGCCAGTCCATGCATTTGGAGACCAGGCTGGTTCAATTGGACAGTGCTATCAGCATGGAATTGTGGCAGGTACGTTGTGAACTACTATCTGTCTTTTGTAGTAACAGTAGCCCATATTGTTATTATTATTTTCTTTAATGAGTATCTTTCTCTTGATACTTACTGGTTAATTTCAATCATTAATTGAAGAATTTAAGATCATCTGATGGGTAACCAAGAGTTCTGAACAAGCAATCTCAGAATATCGTGGTTCTAGTTACCTGCTGTGAAATGGGGGCCAAATGTGTGCTCTTTTGGGCCCAGTGGCTTTCCATATAAAACAGTTCATCCTCAGTGCTGCTCCAAGTGTGGTTCATTGCCTGGTGCCAGTCTGAACTACCAGATTGAAATAATTAGAGAGGAGAATATGCATTTACGAAGGGTTTTTTTGGGGGGGAAGGATAGCGATTTCATGGTGATGGTGTGTGTGTGTTTTACTCTGTTTAGAAAAACTGAGCTTGTTTTTCAATTAATTTTTGTAATAATTTTACAAATTTGTAAAATTTTGTATTTTATAAAAGTATTGGTGGCAAAAGGTTGGAAATTAAAAACGAAACGAAACAAAACAAAACTTGTCCTTTGCTGTAGAGAATTGGAGAAGCGCACTGGATCGTCTCTCAGATTTCTTGGTGCTGCTTTGACTTAGTAAACATGCATGGGGAATATCCTACATGGGAGATCTCAGTGTGGTGCTGGGAGTCTTGCCCACTACTTGAGCTTTTTACACTAAGAATTGTGCAAAGACATTTTCACGTGATTTTGTAGTCACAACTTGAGACTTCTACATGTTTGACCAAAATATAAAATTTAATTGAAATTGCAAAGAAAGAGTGGTAGTTTTTTGAGCCAAGTGAAAATGTGATTTCCTGCTCTCCAAAATATTTTCCATTTCTGTAGGGACACCCTTAAAATACTACCTGATGAAATAGGAAAAAGAGGTTCTATAGAAGGTAGACATACTCCTTATAGAACAAATGGATAGATAAGTAGAAAGAAGGAAGTAATACTCACATGTTATCACTCAGAAATAACCTCTATGTTTTGTTTTAATGTCCTTCTAGATATTTTTTCTGTATATCCCAAGTGGTATGATAATCACTTTTAAAAAAGAATTTTAAAGTCACATTTACCGATGTGTAAGTTATCTCCAGCAAAACTCGCCCTGAAGTCTGACAAATGCAGTAACCACCATAATCAAGATGTAAAACATTTCCTCAAAACTGCCTCATGCCCCTTTGCACCCAACCCCTCCCTGATCCTTAAGATCCGCCGATCTGTTTTCTGTCAAAGGATCAGATTTAATCATTAAAACAATCTATTACGGAAAAATTTGTAAGCATATAAAACCATGCGTGCAAGGGTACTTTGAAACATTTTTAGGACAGTCAATGGGATTTAAAAATAACCTTTGCAAATTAAAGCATAGTTGGCAAAGTTGTCAAGATAGTCGTAGAATAGCTAACCTGGTTACTGTGTCAAGCTTTAGGCTGGGGCTGGTTGACAGAAAGACTAAATAAAATTGAATTCTACAAAATTCTCTGTGGGGCAGATAGATGTTTGTATAGATATTTGGCACTTTCTCAAATTACACCCCTGCTACTACTGTGAAAGAGACAGAAAGCAAAACACTGTGTTCTGTACGTCAGCTGGCACATGTTCAAACCTGTGCCAGTTCAAACCTGTTCTGTCTAATTTTAAGAAGTTTAAGGATTTAGTATGTTTGTGATCATGGCAGTTTTGTGAGATACATCAGATACTAGATTATAGATGAATACAAGGAACCACACATAGAGGGATTTTACTTCCCACTTTTATTCTTCAGTGTTTTGTGTTTTAGGTTTCATAAAGAGATTTGGATTAGATTTTTTGTTCGTTTAGAATGCAGTGACTGTAATTTATACTCCTAATCTTAGGAAGCGTTCAAAGCTGTGGAAGATATTCATGGACTATTTACCTTGTCTAAAAAACCACCTAAACCTCAGTTGATGGCAAATTACTATAACAAAGTCTCGACTGTGTTTTGGAAATCTGGAAATGCTCTTTTTCATGCATCTACACTCCATCGTCTTTACCATCTATCCAGAGAAATGAGAAAGAATCTTACACAGGAAGAGATGCAAAGGTAAGAATGTTGAAGTCAGATAATATTGAAAGTATGAAACAAATATCTCCTACTAAATGGCATGGTTCCAGGTTAGGGTTTCTCAACTTCTACACTGTTGACATTTGGGGCTGGATCATTTTCTGTTCTAGGGGACTAGGCATGAAGGATGTTTTGGGGCATCCCTGGTTCACCAGATGCCAGTAGCAGTTCTTTCCCTTCTATCAGAAATGTCTCTGGACATTGTTGTTCTTTGGTAGTAGCAAAAACCTGATGGAGAAAATTGAATATTAGGAAAGACGGTGTTATGGTATGAGCTTTCTGTCCATAAATGGTATTTAGAATCTAGTTTTAGAACAAATAAGAGAACTAAAAAAATAAATGCTGCCATCACGCCTGATTATAAGACATTAACTGAGTGTGTGTTTGAACATAAAAAAAGGGTCTATGACGTAGCAATCTAAAGACCACTTTTTTCCTTTGGCATCACATGTAACCTATTTTCTTCCAGTCAAATACATATATTTTTTAACGTGTTTTGGTTGGACTCCGGCAGCTCACACACCACTCTTTTCTCTTATTGGCAGACCATGTTATTTTGGCCTCCATAATTCTTTCTGTATACCAAATTGTTTTTCTTTTACCTTTGCAGCAATACACGGAACCAGCTAAATTAATTTTTCTAGTATATTTTCTTTGAAAGTCTTGAGGACAGTGTTCACTCATTGTCCTTCATGTAATCCGTGTCTGTTTGAGATTTAAAACAAAACAAAACTTGGTTTCCTTTAAGGTACCTATGTACCATCCCTTTATTTTTATTTATTTATTTAGTTTTTTTTTTTTTTTTTTTTTTTTTTTACATTTATTTATTTTTGAGGGACAGAGACAGAGACAGAGTGTGAACAGGGGAGGGGCAGAGAGACAGGGAGACACAGAATCTGAAGCAGGTTCCAGGCTCAGAGCTGTCAGCACAGAGCCCTTGCAGGGTTCGAACCCATGAACCGTGAAATCATGACCTGGGCTGAAGTCGGCCGCTTAACCGACTGAGCCACCCAGGCGCCCCAGTACCATCCCTTTAGAAACTGCTGTAATGGTATTATAATAGTAAGTATTGGGCTGTGTAGCTCTGTGTACATTATTTTGTTTAATCTTTACAATAGCCTCATGACTCAAAAAATTGCCTTAGGTTTCAGTCTTGGAAATGGTGAGGCTGCGATTCTAACCCTTCACCCTTTAGCTCCAGAGCCCACTATCCTTAATGTAATACGGTGATCTGAATTCAACCTGACTTGCCTCTTGTGTTTTAAGGAAGTTAAGATTTCTCTCCACCACGCGTCCTCCCAACACCCCTGTTGTGTTCACTGACATTCTTTGTAAATTTCCACCCCTTTCTTAGTGTCATTTTTCTTAGCTTTTAAAGCTGCCTTGTTTTTCTAAGGAAGCATAGGATATACAAAGGTATCTTATTCTACATTTTAACCTCCCAGTCTTTTTCTATAGCTGGAAGATATTGAGAGTAGTAAGTGGGTAGATGAAGTTCTGATTCTCCCAAGTACTCATTTTAGTATGGCCCATTTCTCTTAATTTCCTGTTTTGATGAATAATATGTATGAATATAGTCCACCAAAGGTGGTGTACATATTCTGTCACTGGCATATCTTACGAAATGATTAAAGAGAAGTGTCTTTATGTCAGGTAACATTTATGAATGTAACAGATTTGTGATTTTGTTCTCCAGAATGTCTACTAGAGTCCTTTTGGCCACTCTTTCCATCCCTATTACCCCTGAGCGTACTGATATTGCTCGACTTCTGGATATGGATGGCATTATAGTCGAAAAACAACGTCGCCTTGCAACGCTGCTAGGTCTTCAAGCCCCACCAACACGAATTGGCCTTATTAACGATATGGTTGGTATAAGTTCGAGCATTCTTACAGCTCAGAATAGGAAATTTATGGTCAGGGTTTACAGTTCGTGCCAGGTGGTTCTGATGAATGGACTGGTTTGAGAACTGCCGGTGTAAGTCAGCACAGTGTTCCTTTAAGGTGATTCCTCTGTAGGGGGTGGACTGAAGTTACATTTGATGTAGTAGATGAGAGTTGGACTACCTCTGAGGAATAATGTGGACCACTCAGTAAGAGAAAAGGTAATGATGGGTAAGGTTCATGGCTTACTTCAGAGGGCTGCAGGAAAACTAACCAAGCTGACAGATGGTAGAAATGGGGTGATGAGTATAGGAATGAATGTGAAGTTGATTAGGCCTGATTCTGGACAATGGGAATATTTCCAATTTTTCTTTCTCTTTTAATGTTTGTTTATTTTAAGAGAGAGAGAGAGAGAGAGCACAGTCACGAGACCATGAGCTGGGGAGGGGTAGAGAGAGAAAGAATCCCAAGTAGGCTGTGCGGAGCTCAATGCAAGGCTCGATCCCATGACCATGAGATCATGACCTGTGGCGAAACTCAAGAGTTGGAAGCTTAATTGACTGAATCACGAAGGCACCCCATGAAGTACTTTGTAAAATGCAGATTTCTAAATATAAATAAATAAATAAATAAATAAATAAATAAATAAAATGCAGATTTCTAGGGGTGCCTGGCTGACTCAGTCTTCTGAGAAGAGCATGTGACTCTTGATCTTGGGGCTGTAAGTTCGAGCAACACGTTAGAGATTACTTAAATAAAACTCAAAAAAATGTAGATTTCTAGGTTGTACCCAGTACCTACACCAATCAGTTTCAGAATATGGAGCCTAAGGTTGGTGTATCTTTACAATGTTTATGTTGATGGACTTTTGCATTCACTGGAAATTAGCATGTGAGTGCGTATTATGTTCTTAATGTTTATTTATTTTGAGAGAGAGAGAGAGAGAGAGAGAGAGAGAGAGTTCTCCACGGGGGAGGGGCAGAGAGAGAGGGAGAGAGAGAATCCCAATTTTGGGGCTCAATCTCATGAATCACAAGACTGGGACCTGAGCCCAAACCAAGAGTCTGCTGCTTAACTGACTGAGCCACCCAGGCGCCCCTTACACGTGTGTATTACATGCCAGGCAATTAAGATTTACAACTTTAGGTTTTAGAGAGTCTGACTCACAATAGTCAGACTTAGTAGTTACTGTAATATAATAGCCCAGTAAATTACTTTGGAACAAGAGAAATAAGAGGGACAGTTGCTACAGAAGAGGCTTTCCTTTTCTGGCAGAACCCGTTAAGTAAGAACTAATCAGTTTTCTATGTAGCAACACTTTTCCCTTGGAACACTTTTCTGTAACAGTAGGAAGGCAGATTCCCTTTGTTGTCAGTTTTTATTTTTATTTGTTTGTTTGAGAGAGAGAGTGAGAACTGTGTGTGCAAGCAGGGGGAGGGGTGGGGAGAGAGAGTCCCAAAGCATTGTGGAGCCCGACGTGGGGCTCGATTTCGCAAACCGGAGATTGTGACCTGAGCTAGGAGTCAGATGCGTAACTGACTAAGCCACCCTGGTGCCTGTTGTAAGCTTTTAACAAGAACTTAATCTGCAAAACAGCACTTCTCTGTCTCTGTATGCCTCCATGTTTTATTTTGTTGCCACTGGCCACAGGTCAGCTTTGTGTTTTGACGAGTTTTTGTGGGACTGACTTAGAATTAAGTGAATAAAATGATAGTATTTTCTTTGGGAAGAGATCTTACTAGCAAATAGTGTAAAAGAAATTTTTTTTTTATTTTAAAATACTGAACAAGTGTTTAAACCGGAAAGAGAGTCCATATCTCTTGAACTTTTATCTATATACCTAACACACACCTTGATGTTAAAGTTGGTGTCTTACACTGGTTTGTTTATCATTGTTGGAGAGCTTTCGGCCAGCAGCCAGGACATCCAGACTTGGGTCCTTATTGTGCCCATAGACAGGTATAAAGGTTTATGAGAAGGGTATAGGTTGGTATCAGGTCAGTTATTAGCTGGCTGTCAGTGGGCATTTATATAAGTCTTTATGAGTTCACCATACATTCAAGATTGAGACCTGAGCTTTGAGCTCCTATAACTGAATTTGTAAACACCAAGAGAATGATTTTTCTAAATTTATTTTTTAATGTTTATTTATTTTTGAGAGAGAGGCAGAGCACGAGTGGGGGAGGGGCAGAGAGAGAAGGAGACACAGAATACGAAGCAGGCTTCAGGCCCTTGAGTTGTCAGCACAGAGCCGGACGTGGGCCTCGAATCCACGAATCGCGAGATCGTGGCCTGAGCCGAAGTCAGATGCTTTACCGACTGAGCCAGGCACCCCGAGAATGATTCTCTTATCTCAGGAACATATTCAGGTTAAGCAGAGTTCATAAGCAACTCGTTCTTAGATCAGAAAGCCAATTATAAATCTTAGAAATATTTTAACAGATTACAGTAGCCTATTGTAGCATATCTCCTCTTTGGGGAAAAGGGTGCTAAATGGAGAATCTAGAATAATTTGATAGGAATACGATTACAGCCGGGAGAATTTTATTTGAATGCTTATACCACACCACACTTAATTCAATAAAGGCACTTGTAAGGGAGGTATTACAGAAATGTGGAAATCAGTCGTGCACCCATTTTGGATAGGAGGTAGACTAGAGTGCGCATGTGTGGGGATAGGATCTGCTGTCACTTGCCTCAGTCGTGTGACCAGTCTTGTGGCTACACACACAATCCTGCAGTCCTGTGCTTGCAGGTCTTGCTGTGTGTCTGCAGTTAGTCTGCTGTCTTTGGGTTTGCAGTTCCCCACATGTAAAGGGTAAAGGTCCGCGTGCATTCTATATTCTAGTTTATAGTTCAGGTAAGGTATGATTTAATTATGGGCAGTTTTGAAGTTTATAAAGTTTGGCCATTTTTTGTCTCCCTTTTTAAGAAAAGTTATTCAGGTGGCACCCTTAGTTGAGTTTTAGTCACATATAAAAGTGTAGATCATAAATGTAATTGGGTACATTCTCATCAGGTGGTTTATAGTCCTCGCTCCCCATGCCCCCCAAAATAGCCACTTGCCCTGATATGCGACACCACACATAAATTTGCCTGTGTACTTTATGTGAGATTTGAGGTTCACGTAAATGCAGTATGTTAAATTCCTGTGAGATTTATTCACATGTGTAGCATTTTTTTCTTCGATCATTTCTGTATAAGAACCTATCCCTGTTTGTCCTGAGTTTTTTCTAATAGGGGCTTTTATGAATAGTGTTGGCATGGTAATTTTTGTGTGCTACAGTAAATTGTGAACTGTGGGATTTTACTTATTGCTGGTAATTAGGTTGGCCACACTAGTTGTCTTTATAAATATTTTGTTGGTTTAGAGTTCTTATATCCTTATTAAGCTCTTGGGAGACTTTTCACTGTAGATAGATACATAATTTGGGGTAAGAGACCCAAGTGTAGTTTTCTTTTAGAGTCCTCTGGTAAATTTAAAGAGGATTGAGGCTGGTCTTTCAGACACTTTCTAGATCTCCAATCCTGTATTTTTCTTCTTTGTATTCAATTCAGTTGGGAATTTAGTTGGAAAATTTCCTTCAGCAGTTAAACCTTTTGTTCATTGTAGGTCAGATTCAATGTATTGCAGTATGTTGTTCCCGAAGTGAAAGACCTTTACAATTGGCTGGAAGTAGAATTTAACCCGCTAAAACTCTGCGAGAGAGTCACAAAGGTAAGGCTTGGCGTTCTAGTTTTGGTTATATGACCTTTGCTGGCTGGCCTTTTTTCAGGTTGTATTTATACTGAGGAGAGAGAAGTATTGTCCTCTGTGTTTAAATTCAGTGCACATTTCATTGTCTTTTTTTCTTTATGTTAAGGGAAAAGATATTTCTGATGTGCTAAATAAATAAGCCTTTGGAGGTAAATTAGCAGCATGGCTAATTTAGTCATTGCTGTCAGTCACCTTCAGACAAGCATCAACATAGTTTTGTATTACATTTGTATTTCCCTGCACTGTGATGTTTCTGTATGTTTAAAAAAAAAATGAGAAAAAGCTTCACAAATGTTTGACTGTTATTAGAAAGTATGATCTGTTTTCAATGTAATGGACTTTACAGGTTCTAAATTGGGTTAGGGAACAACCTGAAAAGGAACCAGAGTTGCAACAGTATGTCCCACAGCTGCAAAACAACACCATACTTCGTCTTCTGCAGCAGGTAAACATTTTTAAATAAATGTTTTATTTAGAACTGGAATTTCTCCCCTTGATTGTTTTTATCACAACACTAAAAAATTGAGGAATGGCCTAGGATTTGAACTCCTCACCAAATTCTAGCCTTGCCAAAATTAGTCTTAATGTATTTGATTTGGAAAACAATATTTTATGTATAATTTGTAGTTTTTTTCTCCTTTATTGTTGAATACTATCTATGTACATTTCTCCTCATTAGTAGTGTAAATCTAATTCAACACCTACATGGTTTTAAATTGTCTCAAGGGTACTGTGATTTATTCAGACTCCAGTGATGGAAATCCGTATTTCTAGGGGTTTTTCTGCTATTAGAAAATGTTGTAGCAGTGAACATTCCCATACATGTGTCTTTACGTACTTCTGTGACTTTGTGTAATATCAGAAGTGCAATTAGTCACAGAGTTTACACATTTAAAGCTTTAATAGCTCTTCAAGAGATTCAGTTAGTGAACCCTCCTACCTGTAGTGAGTGGGGAAGCCTTTTCTCTTGCTAAAGCTATTTATTGTTAGTCTTTTAACATACTTTAGGCTGACTCATGTAAGTTTGAATATTAGGGTTTATAATATGGCTTAAATGTTCCTGTTTTGTCTTCCATTTGTTTCATTGGGAGGGGGCTTTTACTATATTTTCACTTCAGTATTTATGCACATTTCATTGACCTGCTTTCTTTTGTATATGTGAGCAGTGTTATTTCTTATGTGCTATACAAATAGTTGAAGGCTAATTAGCAGTATAACTAAATAGTAATGCTGCCAGTCTCCTTCAGACAAATAATTTTATTAGAAGTGTTCAGATGAATTAGGTAAGTAGCAGATCTCTACAGATATATGGCCATTCAGGGCTTTTTGTTTGATGAAACTAGGATTTGAAAGGATTATGCTTTTGAGGAATGGTATAATGTGATGGTTCAGAGCATAGCTTTTGGGGTTGATAGCTTTGAATTGTGATTCCAGCTCTAGCAGTGTAGTGTTAACAGTTAACTTTGAGCTTCAACTTCTCTTCTCTGGGAAATGGACATAAGTTCTACTCATAGTTGTGTAAGACTGCACATAAAAATGCTGAATAAATTATTATAGCTATTACTGCTAACCTTGTGTTCTTTATGCAGGTGGCACAGATTTATCAGAGCATTGAGTTTTCTCGTTTGACTTCTCTGGTTCCTTTTGTTGATGCTTTCCAACTGGAACGGGCTATAGTAGATGCTGCCAGGCACTGTGATCTGCAGGTATGTGCTGGAAGGGACACCGAGGTAGAAGGCCTTTAAGGACTAAAAAAACACCTATCCTTTGTTTCTCGCAGTTTTTGGTTCAGTGGCACCATTTTAAAGTTGTACCGAATGGGTTTTCTAGCTTTTGTATTTAACATTCTTAATGTTTTCTCATATTCATTTGAAATTTTTTATCAAAAGTTACTTATTTGTGGGGCGCCTGGGCGCCTCAGTCAGTTGGGCGTCTGACTCGGCTCAGGTCATGCTGTTGTAGTTCACGAGTTCAAGCCCTGCGTTGGGCTCTGTGCTGACGGCTCGGAGCCTGGAGCCTGCTTTGGGTTCTGTGTCTCCCTCTCTCTCTGCCCCTCCCCCGTGCTCTGTCTCGTGTGCACACACGCTCTCTCTCTTTTCCTCTCACTCAAAAATAGACATTTAAGAAAATATAAGGGACCCGTCTGTAGAATGATTTCGTATTTGTATATAGATGTAACTATTGATGAGGTCGTTTAATTTTCAAAGGTTCGTATTGACCACACTTCTCGGACCCTTAGTTTTGGATCTGATTTGAATTACGCTACTCGAGAAGATGCTCCAATTGGTCCTCATTTGCAAAGCATGCCTTCAGAACAGATCAGAAATCAGTTGACAGCGATGTCTTCAGTACTTGCAAAGGCACTTGAAGTCATTAAGCCAGCTCATATTTTGGTATGCATCTTGGGGAGAAATGAACTACAGAATCTTTCAGGGGCCCTTACGCTATGTCTTGCACAAAAAGGTTTGTTTGGGATGATGTCTGAGAAAAAGACTTTGTTATATATTTCCTATTCAGTTGTATTTCTTAGTTTTGGTATTGTACCTATCACATATAAGACGATATCCCCTCTTCACCCCCTCTGTGGGATTTTTCCTTCCTGCTTAACTTCTTTCCTTGTTAGTGTTGTTAGCCTTTCTCCTTGGCTTACATGCTATAAAGTAGATTTGGTGCAGAGAACAATGGACCTAGCAAATGAAGGTTCTTCAGCTGTGTCGCTGCTATTAAAGACTTTGTATAGGTCATAGTATTTGGTGCTGGGAGCTAGTAGCTTGAGTAACATCATCTCTTGTTATTAAATGCAGATATACGTAAGGGTAACAGGTCAGGATTATTTAGTAATTTTTTGGATGCCTAATACCCCGGTGTGTCATGTGATAATTTTTTTAATCCATTTATTTTTGAAGCAAGAGAAAGAAGAACAGCATCAGTTGGCTGTTACTGCATACCTTAAAAATTCCCGAAAAGAGCATCAGCGTATCCTGGCTCGCCGTCAGACAATTGAGGAAAGGAAAGAGCGCCTTGAGAGTCTCAATATTCAGCGTGAGAAGGAAGAATTGGAGCAGAGGGAAGCTGAACTTCAGAAAGTAAGGAAAGCTGAAGAAGAGAGGCTGCGACAGGAGGCAAAGGAGAGAGAGAAGGAGCGCATCTTACAGGAACATGAACAGATCAAAAAGAAAACTGTCCGTGAGCGTTTGGAGCAGATCAAGAAAACGGAACTGGGTGCCAAAGCGTTCAAAGACATTGATATTGAAGTATGTAGCTCACTACTTGTTACGGTCTTTGATCCACATTTCAGAAGCACAGTTCTTTACCAATTAGTGATTTACTTTGAGTAATCTGGTTATTTTCACTCGTTGGGGTACAGCTGATTGATTAACTATAGTCTGTGAAGTAAGCATTTGTTTTAAATGGCTCTGTGCAGTTTTTAGCCATTGTTAAAACAGAGTTGGGTACGTGCAGGTGGGCGGAATGAGAAGTAGATGTTAAGATTATGTTGTTTTTCCCTACACAGAAGTGGAAATATGGCTATTGTAAAACATTCTTACGTTGCCTAACTTTACCCGCTGGTAACACTTACTCATTGTATAAAAAGTAACTTAGGTTTTGAGTACAGAAAACATTGCTCCATACGCCTTTCTTCTATATTCTTATTAGTGATTGTGCGTTTGTAATACTTTACAGGATCTGGAAGAATTGGATCCGGATTTTATCATGGCTAAACAGGTTGAACAACTGGAGAAAGAAAAGAAGGAACTTCAGGAACGCCTGAAGAATCAAGAAAAGAAGGTGAATGAAAGGACTGGTTGGTAAACTTACAACATGTCAGGTTAATAGAAATTTCTTTCTTAAATACTTGTTTTCATGTCATTCAGATTGATTATTTCGAACGAGCTAAACGCTTGGAGGAAATCCCTTTGATAAAGAGCGCATATGAAGAACAGAGGATTAAAGACATGGATCTGTGGGAACAGCAAGAAGAAGAAAGAGTAAGATTTACATTGGACTGTAACACTTTTAGACTGTAAGCTATAATTAAATCCTCTGCCAGTGATGGGGCCACGGTTTCAGAACTGATCATTCTGTGCTCTTTTGCGAGGAATGGTGGTGCTTTAATGGCTGAATACAGACAGACTGGTGGGCAGATAGATGTTTTTACAACAGAGGTTAAAAAATGAAACTTGTAGTAACGCAAAAGACAGGTGAAAAGTTCACTTAAAAAAGAGCTTTATGAGGATATAACTCACATGCCACACAATTCACCCGTTTGAACTGTAATTGATGGGTTTTAGTACATTTACAGAATTGCACAGCCATTAAACTTTACCCCAAAAGAAACTCCACGCCTATTAGTAGTCCCTCCCCATTTTCTCCACACCACTTTGGCCTTATGCAACCACCAGTGCCCTGTCTGTCTCTAGATTTGCTTATTGTTTAGATATTTTATATAAATGGAATCATACAGTACATGGCCTTTTGGGACTAGACTGTTCCTTCTGTATTTATCTAATGGTATAAGAGCAAGGCTTTCAAATGCTCGTGATTAAATTGTGATTAAAAACTAGTGGCCCTGTTCTAGTTTTAAAAAAAAAGTAAATACAGACAACAAACCTGTGGGGACTTGCAGTGTGGAGAATGCAGCCTCTTGGTTCCACTGGAGTGTTGCCATTCTGTGCTTCGTTTGCCAGTTCCTCCCATTCTTTCAGAAGTTCGAATTTTTGTGATAATGTGTAAAATCAGAGAAAACAGAGTGCAGACCAGATAAAATATTTGAGATGATTTGTTGTAGTCTCTGCCCTGAAGCCTTCCGTTTCCCTTTGGAGTACAGAGAGAAAAGTCTTCTTAAATCATTAGTGCACTCTGCCTGAACCTCCACAGTTTTCTTTAAGGGAGAAAATATCTTTCATAATTAGATCGTAGTGCTTATTACCATGAGGTGTTTACTTTCTGTTTTACTGTATACATTGTAGTTTTTCCTTTATAAAAATTTTCAGTACCATGGGCCTAGATAAGAATTTCTTACAGATGCCTCAGGACTCTTTTACCCGTCTCCTGTCCCTGATTTCTGCCCAGGGACACGTGGGCATGGATATAGTAACCCTTCCATTTTTATAGCAAGACAGAAGGGGCAGAGGATCTGCTCGTCATTCTTTGAGAATATCTGTCAGGAATTGAGAGTAAATTAATCAGAAAGTGAATGCTTTGAAATTTAACTTCATGTTATGTATTTGCAGATTACTACCATGCAACTAGAACGTGAAAAGGCTCTCGAACATAAGAATCGAATGTCACGAATGCTTGAAGACAGAGATTTATTTGTAATGCGACTCAAGGCCGCACGACAGTCTGTTTATGAGGTGAAGTTACTGGTTTCAGGGAAACATTTATTCATGAGCTTTTTTGTTTTGCCTTAAGGTTCTTCTTTAATGCAGTGGTACGTTGTGTCCTGAGCCAACGTTTTGTAATAATCATTTAAATAACATTTTAATAGAAACGTTCTTGAAAATATTTTGTAGGTTATTAAGCAGTCACCCATCTATAAACAAATTTTCTGAAGGTGCAAGTGGACTGCATAATATTTACTTTGGATGTAAGTTTTGTTTACTGTTGGATTTAGAAAGGAGAAAATAGATCAAAGTGTCCTGCTCTTAAATTCTGATTTAATTATTTGATTTGTTTTGTATAAAAACAAACCCACTGGGTGTAGGAAAAAATAACTGGCCACGACACGTCACAGAAACCGGTCATTGGGAAATGTGTGTACATAGGGTTTCAAGAAACTTGCGGTGCTTTTGTAAACTTCAAATTTAGCTGGTTTGTAGGGCTTCAAAAGATTTGATTTTTATTGTCCATTCTATTAATAGGAAAAACTTAAACAATTTGAGGAGAGATTAGCAGAAGAAAGGCATAATCGGTTGGAAGAGCGCAAAAGGCAGCGTAAAGAAGAACGCAGAATAACCTACCACAGAGAAAAAGAAGAGGAGGAGCAGAGGAGGGCGGAAGAACAGATGCTGAAAGGTATCGCTAGACCAAGGTTGGAGGGTGTGTGAGGCAAGGTTGATAGTCCGCCTTACAGTAATCTTATTTAGAAAATACAGGAATGAGGAACCAGGATCAGTGGCTTCTTAACTGCAGCTAACTTAAGCTAACTTTTAGTTGTCTGAAGTTTGTTTTAGGTGAGGATGTTCTGTCCTCTTCTAGCTTATTGCCACATCTTTTGTTTTGTTTTTTAAATTAATACCATTCTTTAATTTTTAATTTTTATCACTCGAGTTTATGTAGCACTGACATGTACTAAGGAGCACATACCACATGGAGTCTGTCAGATGGTCCTTTCTCTGGAATCCCAAGATGCTCAGGAGTTGGGGAGGCATTTGAGTATCTTGTCATTACAGAAGTGTCGAGTGGCATCATACTTGTTTTCTTGACTATCTTCTGCCCCTTAGCTCATTGTAAAATACACACAATTTTTTAAAAAGAATTTTCCTTCTACCTTACGCTGCCTGCTGAATACCAGCAAAGTAGACCTAGTTCTAGGGCAAAGACTTGGCACACTTAATAACCTAACCCGTTATCTAGAGCGTGAAGAGAGAGAGCGTGCTGAACGGGCAAAACGTGAGGAAGAGCTACGAGAATATCAGGAGCGGGTCAAGAAATTAGAAGAAGTGGAAAGGAAAAAACGCCAAAGAGAGCTGGAAATTGAAGAAAGGGAACGACGTAGAGAGGAAGAGAGAAGACTTGGTGACGATCCACTTTCTAGAAAGGTGAGTGTAGAAGTTACTCTGTTTTTATGTGCCATGCTTATCACCCGGTTCTCTTGCATGCCTCAGTGCACATATCAGTGTCTGAGCTTCATGTTTTATTTATTTTTTTAATGTTTATTTATTTTGAGAGAGCAAGCGATCAGGGAAGGAGCAGAGAGAAAGAGAGAAAATCCCAAGTGGACTCTGTGCTGACAGCACAGAGCCTGATGTGTGGTTTGAACCCATGAACTGTGAAGTCATGACCTGAGCCGGAACCAAGAGTTAGATGCTCAACTGACTGAGCGACCCAAGTGCCCCAGCATCTGCATTTTAACAATATTTCCAAGTGATTCAAATGCTGCCCTAAATATTTTTAATATGCGCTCACGTCCAAAACTGACTTTTATTCCCCCTCTAGTTTGTGTCTCTGATCCCTGCTCCTGATTGGTGGCACCGTTACCCATTTAATCTTAAGAGTTTTGAATCTACCCCCTCTCTCCTTTCTGTTCTACGTTCCTGGCTTAATTTAGAATCTTCCTTTGTCTGTATTATTTTACTGGTCTCCTTACTGTTCCCTCTGATTATAGTCTCTCCCCAGCTTCAGACCTTCCTCTACATCGTGGCCATTTTTTTCATGATGTATATTTGATCATTTTACCTGCTCTTGGGTTTCAAACTTTGCTTTGATTGGTACTCATTACTTAGAACCAAAGGTAAAACCTGCCTTAGCAGTCAAGGCCTTTCTTGTTTCCTGCTTTTTCCAGTAGCTTTGTCTGTCACCATTTTCTTCTTAGTCATCTATACTCTAACCGTTTCTGAGCTCGTTTTATGCCTTATGGTTCTTTGACATCTGTCTGCATTCTCTGTTTCCTCTTGGATGTGCCAGTGCTCCCTCTTAAACAAGATACAGCTTTGTTTCTACGTTCAGACTTGAGGAGCTGGAGGGTTTCTTGCCTGCTGCCTGTCTCCATTCCTTCCTCAGTGCCATCCCTTGTGTCAGTTTTCTTGGATGGATGACCTGCTGTTCTTTGATTTCCGTTTAAAATGTATATGGATAGATTTTTGGTTTTGTTACTCCTGTTGCTAGTTTTTATTTTTACTTCCTTGTTACTAGTGAATGTGGCCTATACGATTCCTAACTTTGTGTTCTAAAACATGATGTGTTACGCCTATTCTTTTTCTATTGGGCACAAAGTTGTATGTGTATATGGAATCAGAAATGTTGTTACTTATTTTAATTTGCTACATTCTGTTAACTTATGGGAGCTTCATCTTCTGAAGAAAGGGAGGTGACTTACTTGGCTGTGATGATGGATTCCTGAGTTGCTTTTTTTTTTTTAGTTTTCGCAAATCTGTCCATTTTCAGTCTTTTGTTTCTGTTTTGTGCCTCCCCCTCCCTACCCTCCCTTTCAGTTAGTCTTTAATTTATTTACATTTAACATAGTAATTATTATATTTTTTTATTTGTTTCCATGTTCCTGCCACTGCTTCCTTCAAGCCAAATTTAAGAACTTTTCTCAGTACATTTTTGCTGTCTCTAGTCTCTTAGTGATTATCACCATTTTTTAAAATTTATCTGAACTTCACCATCTGTAAATTTTGAGAACTCTGTCTTCTCAGAACAAAAAAATTCTGAGCATACCTTTACTTTTATTTGTTCTATTGCAGTAAGTTGAATATTTTTACATCCAGCTCACTAAAACATGTTAATCTATTTAGGACTTTCTTAACAGTTTTCCAGCAAGATTGGTAAACATGATTTAGTTTCAAATAATGTTTATACTTACCACTTTTTCTCTTTTGCAGATAACATTTTTTTTGGTCTTGTTTTGTATATCTTTTCAATTTTTTTTTTTTCCAGGCTGTCTTTGTATATATCTCCAAAGAGGTTTCTTTTTTTTGTTTCCTCCCCTCAAAGTTGAAAATGGTGTAGTGGTTTGGTCAGTTCGAATCCTCCCTCGGAAGTTTCACGACTGCTCAGTATCCCAGTACACAGTGAAGAGAGGAGATCGCGAGCATAGTCTTGGTCTTGCTACTTCTGTAGATACTCTGTATTATTCCTTGGGAATTTCAGAATATTCTGTCCTTGGAGTCAAAGGAGCATGAAGATTTTCCTGAGACTTTGTCCAGTCACCTAAGTACACAGCCTTTATTATTCACCCATTTTGGCACTTGTGCCTTTTGTAGTCAGAGGATGCAATTTATTTACCTTAGAGAAGATTATGTTTCCTTAATCTAGGGAAAGTTTTTTCTCTTGTCTTTATTTGCCTTTCAGAGCCCTATTGTTTTCTTTTAATGTTTCCCTTTTTAAAAAAAAATCTCTTTGTCCTTTTGAAACTGGTTCTCTGAGATTCCCGTTCAATTGATATGTTTATTAGCGGGGCCTGTTCTGTTTGATATATGGACTGAGTTAAAAATTTTTGGTAATCATGTTGCCTTTTGGAATTCTTTTTGTTTGTTTAATGGCTATCATAGCCATCCCTGAAAATCTTCTTTGAGGTTCTAGTTGTATGAAAACCTCTAATAACTTGAAATCTTTGCTGAGTTTACTTTCTAGGGCAAGTATGAAGGGTGGGAGAAACTTGGTTTTCTGGGCGTTGACATTCCCTGCATTGTAGTGACCTCAAGTGTTATGGACAGTTGAGCTCCTCTTTTCTCCCACGGTGTCCACCTGGGAAAGTCTCTTAGAATAACCTCCACCTTAAGAGTCCAGAGGCCATTGTGATGGCAGGTGACTTACCATCTCTGCCTCTTCTTCCCTTCAGTTTCTTATGTTAATTGTTATTGGAGGTTTTATTACCAAAACACTTTTTAAAATTTAAATAAAGATCCTCTTATACACCACCTACTTGGAATTGTTAGCTTTGTTAGATTTTTACCTTACTCCTCCCACCCTTGCCGCAGATCTTGTTTTGTATTTTCCAGAGTATTCTCAATTGCTGACTGTGGCCTTAGGTTATGTTTGTAGGAGCCATCAAACTGTGTCAGAGCTGTATGGGATTAAAATTGTGTGCTTTGCTCTCTACAGAGGTTGTACCACATTTACATTTCCACTGTAAGCGTATTTATCTCCCTATACTCTTTTCCGTGATTTTTAATGACAACATAGTACTTGGAAGAGGGAAATACTGTTAATAGAAACATCCCTCATTTGACATTTCATTTGTTCCATTTTAGGAGGTCCTGTGCAATGTAAGTTTGGGGCACCGAGCTTTTTTCACAGAATCTCAGGAGGGAATTTTGAGGATCAAAGGATATCTGCAGACATTTGAATAATTCCAGGGGTTGGGTGCCAGATTGCTTTCAAGGTGGTATTTTGTTGATTTATAAAGCCAGTCACACCAGTTTCACTGTACTACCACTCTGACTTTGGGTTAAAAGAAACCATTTTAAAACTTGTTTATATTTAAGGACTTAAGGTTAATATAAGTGCAAAAACATTTGGTAATGCTGGTAGTTGTAATAAGTGTTGCCGACGTAGTGCCTCACATTAACTTTGGTGAATGTAGGACTCTCGTTGGGGAGATAGAGATTCAGAAGGCACATGGAGAAAAGGACCTGAAGTAGATTCCGAGTGGAGAAGAGGCCCACCAGAGAAGTAAGTAGAGTCAAGGAAAATAGTACCAATTAGACAGAGGTCCTGTTAATGCCTCATTAGCAGTTTTTCAGTTGGGGTTATTTTATAGAGGTGGGGAAAGGAGAACTTCATACAATATGAAGAATTGTATGCATGTCTGCTACCAAAACGTTTTTATAGTTTACTGCAACAGTGCTGTAATTACGGACTTCTAGATATTTTGAGAAATAAATGCTTCAGGGTTTTTGTTCCCTAATGGAATAATACTAAGATTACAGTAAGAATGAATAGTTCTAGAACGTATTTTCCTTTTATTTTTTTGCTTATGATTATTATGATTATTATTTTGAGAGAGCGAGGCAGGGAGAGAGGGAGAGGGAGAGAGAGAATCTTAAGTAGTCCCCATGCATGGCGCAGAGCCCGGCACAGGGATTAATCTCACAACCATGAGATAGTGACCTGAGCTGAAATCCGGTCATGATTACCCACTGAGCCACCCAGGTGCCCCTTCCTTTAAATTTAAGTGGATTGAACCATCCTTCAAAAATGACTGCTCATGATAAGATGGCTGGTCATAAGTGCTATACAGAAATTAAGTTTTGAAAGCTCATAGTAATGGATGCCAGAATGCTTCTGGTAAAGTGCAGGTAGATACCTTTAATTGTCTACCTGTTTGTTTATTTGTTGATGTAAGATTTTATATTTTGTGTTATTTTTTATTAGGAGCACATATTCTTTCAGGACTAGGAATAATGAATTTAGGCTGAAGTGGTTTTTAGAAGTGAATGAAATAATTCCCAAAAGGATCATTTGCTCTTAAGAAAATGGACTCTTAAAGATGTTTGGCTTGTTGCTCTGTAGGGAGTGGAGACGTGGAGAGGGGCGGGATGAGGAGAGGCCTCATAGAAGAGAGGATGATCGGCCAAGGCGACTGGGGGATGAGGAAGAGAGAGAGTCTTCTCTCCGAGCAGATGATGATCGCATTCCCCGGCGTGGCATGGATGAGGACAGAGGTCCTAGACGTGGCCTTGATGAAGACCGGTTCTCTCGCCGGGGAGCAGATGATGACCGGCCTTCCTGGCGTAGTGCAGATGATGACAGGCCTCCCAGGCGAATTGGCGATGAAGACAGGGGAAGCTGGCGTCATGCGGATGATGACAGACCACCTAGACGGGGACTGGATGAGGACAGAGGAAGCTGGCGAACAGCTGATGAGGACAGAGGACCAAGACGTGGGATGGATGAGGACCGGGGGCCACGGCGAGGAGGTGCAGATGACGAGCGGTCTTCCTGGCGTAATGCTGACGACGATCGGGGTCCCAGGCGCGGCATGGATGATGACCGGGGTCCGAGGCGTGGGTTGGATGATGATCGAGGACCTTGGAGGAATGCTGACGATGACAGAATTTCCAGACGTGGTGCAGATGATGACCGGGGGCCTTGGAGAAACACAGATGATGATCGGATTCCCAGAAGGGGCGAGGACTCAAGGCCTGGTCCCTGGAGACCATTTGTCAAGCCAGGTAAAATTCTGGTATTCAGAAAACCAGCTTAGATGCTTTATAGACTCTGCTTGATGTGTTTTACAAATGGAAAGTGTAATCTTGCACATGCTACTCACTATTCTGTAGTGTTTCAAACAGGGACATTTCAAATGACTGTATTTCAATATCTAAATAAACAGTTATTTTTTAGCTAAAAAATGAAATTTTAATGTATAAATAACAATGATTAGGCTATATTATTATTAGTTTCTGGATAAATTGGTCTTTTATTTTCCCTTAGATGTTTGTGCAGTGACTTTTATCTCAGGAGCTTGGCTTTGATATCCCACACACCAGAACAAGTTAAATAACCTTACCCCTTTTTCTGCTTAAGTGATTCGTGCTTTTTTTCCCCTTCTGCCTGCTGACTGCTTCTTTGAGGGCTCTTGTCCCATGCCTGTCCCTTAAGTCTCGGTGTTTCTCAGGTTCTGTCCTACACCAGCCTTCTTGTGTAAGTAATGAAAAAGTACACTGAGTATTTGCAGTCTTGCCTACCATGGGGTTAGGCTTACGGGAAGAGCGGTTCCTTACTTTCTCAGTCTTGGGCCTGCTCATGTTTTCATACTTTTTTGTTCTTGAGCAGTTGTACGTAATCTGTGACTTCTGTTACCATCTTCTCCAGGTGACTTCTTTCCTTACCTTCAGACCCATGTTACCAGCCTCGTGCTGCACACTGTACAGTTCTACCTAGAAATGTCTCTGACGTGTCGCCTTTAGCCTGTTGAAACTGAATTCACACCCACAGGCTTCTCGTCAGGTCCACCGCCATCCGTCCCATTTTATAACCTAGAGATCTGGGAGCTGTCCTTTGCCCTCTTTCATCCTTTATGATAAGTCTTTTCATTTAGTTCAGTTCTGTTTCCTTGTGTTCCTTAAATCCACCCACTTCTCTGTTCCCCTACAAGTGCTTAGGTCTGGGCTGCTATCATGCTTTCCTTGAACTCTTGCTGCTCCTGGTCCCTGCAGGCTCTCCCACTCCCGACTCGGAGCAGTAACCGGAGGCAGCCGTCCTAAATGCACATGTCAGTGAGCAACTTCCTTTCCTTTGCCCTTGGTGTTTCTGTCTCTTCTGGTCTCCATTCCTTCCACTGTCTGGCTGTGTGACATTTCTGTGCCTTGTGTAAAACAGGGATAACGGTGTGGTAGGTTCTCATTAATTCACGATAGATGTTTTATAGTCACTGTGAATACTGAATCATTGCTCTGAAGGAAAATACCAGATTAGGTTCCGTTAAGCCCTCTGCTCACAACATTTCTGTCAACCAAGTCAACCAATGAACGCAGAACCCTTCTTTTGTGCATTTCTGTTTTAACATGTTAATTGACTCATTAACATTGAACTCGTGGC
Source organism: Panthera uncia (assembly GCF_023721935.1). NCBI lineage: Eukaryota > Metazoa > Chordata > Mammalia > Carnivora > Felidae > Panthera > Panthera uncia. The sequence continues at coordinate 73,076,942 of NC_064818.1, read as the reverse complement.
CAGCAGCACTGTCTCTCCTCAATGAAGCTTATCTAAAATGGTATTTTTTCTGTAAGGCGCATCCATCACCTTCTTGTGCTTGGGACACGAGACAGCACTGCAGCACAGTGCTTGAGGGCCATTTTAAACAGTGAAATCACCAATAAAACACAAAAACGCAAAGATGTGTCGCTAAATTTAAGACCAGCAAAAGGATACTTGTTTTAAAGTATGAGAGAGCTGGGGCGCCTGGGTGGCTCAGTCAGTTAAGCGTCCGACTTTGGCTCAGGTCATGATCTCGCGGTTTATGAGTTCAAGCCCCGCGTCGGGTTCTGTGCTGACAGCTGGAGCCTGGAGCCCTGGATCCTGCTTCAGATTCTGTGTCTCCCTCTCTCTCTCTGCTCCTCCCCCACTTGTGCTCTGTCTCTATCGAAAATAAATAAGATGTAAAAAAAATTAAAAAAAAAAAAGTATGAGTGCTGCAGCAAGAAGACCGGGCCGTTGCCTTGTTCACCCTCCACTGTGAATGGGCTCTTCCGGCGACTCAGGTACCATTCTGCACGTGTCTGCGAGGGACTATAAAAGTGCTTGAGTATTAATTTTAGCAACTTAACAAATTTTAGCAAGTATGTAAAATGGCAGGTATGGGATTTACTTAGCTCAAAGCTATGGAAAGGATTAAATGAGTTAATATACACAGAAGGTTTAGAATAGTGCTGTGGCACGTTGTAATAGAAATGTTAGCAACAATAATAGTCCTGCAAGGGTAATAGATTTTCATGTAAATTTGCTCCCTTTGGCCTTTTTGTGCAAATATATTACATTCCTAGGTTTGGGCATCCCAGCGTTAAGTGTGAGGTGAGGTGATGGAGAGGGTGGGGTCAAAGGATTGATCTTTCTTTGTTCCGTGATTGCATGGGTGGTAAATGGTGGAGGGCAAGAATATGAAAAGAAAGTTTTTAGTTACAAAGGTTTTGAAAATGTTGCAACATGTGAATGAAATTACAGTTGGGGCTCCATCTCTCAGAGATCTATTTCCTAATCCTCCACTTTTTAAGTTTTTTTGCTTAAAATGAGTTGTCTATTTACCATCAGAACAGATTTTTATAGCCATAATCTCAGCATATGAAACAACCCAGGCTATATAAATTTCCCTTATCTTACATGTTCCTCCCTGTGTGTTAGAAAAACAATAATAGGTAGTTGTAAATACAAGCTGGTGATTCTGTAAAATGATATAAGTAGCTTTAGTTCTTTAAAAAAATTTATTTTTATTTTTTTTTCATTTATTTATTTTTGATCGAGACAGAGCACAAGTGGGGGAGGGGCAGAGAGAAAAGGAGACCCAGAATCCGAAGCAGGCTCCAGTCTCCGAGCTGTCAGCACAGAGCCCCGCACGGGACTTGAACCCACGAACCGCGAGATCATGACATGAGCCGAAGTCAGACGCTTAACCAACCGAGCCACTCAGGCGGCCCTAGTTCTTTTTAAAAATAAGATTGTATTGTATTTTTTTTTATTGTTTATTTTTGAGAGAGTGAGAGCGAATTGGGAGGGTCAGAGAGAGAGGGAGACAGGATCTGAAAAGTAGGCTCCTCACTGTCAGCACAAAGCCCGATGTGGGGCTCAAACCCACAAACCATGAGATCATGACCTGAGCCGAAGTCAGGGGCTCAACTGACTGAGCCACCCAGGCACCCCTAGAGTGTCTTAAATTAACATACATAATGGTGATATTAATGTCAACATAAAGATGTATAGTCATGGTTACCAACTTGGGTTTCTGGAGTATTAAAAAAAATTTTATTTCTTAAAAAAAAAAAAAACCAACAGGTGGATGGAGAGAGAAAGAAAAGGCCAGAGAAGAGAGTTGGGGTCCACCTCGAGAATCGAGACCATCAGAAGAACGTGAATGGGATAGAGAAAAAGAAAGAGAGCGAGATAACCAAGATCGTGATGAAAATGACAAGGACCCAGAGAAAGAAAGAGAGCGAGAAAGGGACAGAGAGCGAGAGGGGGATCGAGAAGACCGCTTCAGACGGCCGAGGTTTGATGCTCTGATTGGGACTCTTTGTGGAATTACAGCTGGGATTCTCCTAAATACTCTTGGGTGTTTTCCCAGATCACGTTGAGAAACGGTGTGCTGCATCCCTCAACCGACGTCCCCTTTTAACAAAGTTGAGAAAGTGAGGCTGACACCGTGTAGCTTTCTGCAGGTTTTGTAATGATTTAGTAAGGAAGCCAGACCAGGTATCTTTACCCATCTGTTGCCTATCCTCTGTGGTTTAAATTCTTCAGTTATATAGTCCTTAAACTAGTAAAAGCCCCTTTTACTTTTATTAGCGGTAATGGTTCTAGCTTGCTTCTTCTGGCCAAATTGGCTTTGTGCTGATGAATCTAAACCAGCATTGTTTATAATACAATTTTCTGCAAGGATGAAATTGTCTTGGATCTGTAATAATCCAGTATGGTAGCTATTTGAATACTATTTGGCTATTGAACATTTGGAACGTGGTAGTGCAATTAACAGAATGTCTTGACGTTGTTTCAGTTAATTTATGTTTAAGTAGCTACATACAGGTTGTGGCTGTTAGGTTGGAAAGCACAGATCCAGATAATCTCATTTGACCTCTACACCTGGGGCATCAGGTCGAGATCAAGTTATAAATCTAAACTTCATCCCTGTTAGATTTGTAAACTCTCTCAGCACCGACTTGGAAATGATCTGTTCACATACGCTATCATGTAGTTTAACAACAGGATTTAACATTTTGAATGGCTACAGGGATGAAGGTGGCTGGAGAAGAGGACCAGCGGAAGAATCTTCGAGCTGGAGAGATTCAGCTCGCCGAGATGATAGGGATCGGGATGACCGTCGTCGGGAGAGAGATGATCGCCGTGACCTAAGAGAAAGGCGAGATGACAGAGACCGAAGAGGACCTCCTCTCAGATCAGAGCGTGAAGAGGGTATGGATGGCCTGCATGTTGCTGGACTATCAGAAATCCATAATTTCTGGGGAAGTTTTGAGTTTTACTTAATTATCTCACATACTCATGTAAACATCAAAAATAAGATCATGAATAATCAGTTTAAAATCTATAGTTTTCGTAATCTTCGTCACTCTGTGAAGTTAGCTCATTTCTAAATTCAAAGTATATCAGTAGGCTAATTACGTTGGATAGTAGTGATATATATTGCTTTGAAAGCTTATTTTATGTAACCAGGAAATAGTGTATTTGTTCTTTAAAAGTAAGATCTTGGTAGATAAGCACAAAGTGTAAAACATTGTTTCTCTGAAATTGTAACCATTGAAACTTTAGCTTTAAAAAAAACCCAAAAAACAAAAAACCCGTGCTGGGGGCGCCTGGGTGGCTCAGTCGGTTAAGCGTCTGACTTCAGCTCGGGTCATGATCTCACAGTCTATGAGTTCGAGCCCCTCGTCGGGCTCTGTGCTGACAGCTCATAGCCTGGAGCCTGCTTCGGATTCTGTGTCTCCCTCTCTCTCTGCTCCTCCCCTGACTCATGCTCTGTCTCTCTCTGTCTCTCAAAAATAAATGGGGGCGCCTGGGTGGCTCAGTCGGTTAAGCGTCCGACTTCAGCTCGGGTCACGATCTCGTGGTCTGTGAGTTTGAGCCCCGCGTCAGGCTCTGGGCTGATGGCTCAGAGCCTGGAGCCTGCTTCCGATTCTGTGTCTCCCTCTCTCTCTGCCCCTCCCCCGTTCATGCTCTGTCTCTCTCTGTCTCAAAAATAAATAAATGTTAAAAAAAAAATAAAAAATAAATAAATAAATGCAAAAAAACAAACAAACAACTATGCTTAATGGCTACTTTGCTGTTTGGTTTCATTAAGAGCCAATAATTTTTTTTAATTTTAAATTTTCATTTAGATTTTTGTCACCTTGTCTTAAATTACTAAATTTATTTTATTATTTTTTTTATGGGGGTTCTGCATTGTTACCTTTAGTACAGGATTTCTGAGTAATTGGAAACATTTCTTTTTGCTAAAGTTCTGTTTAGTCTGAGCCAATACAGTACAGCACTAACTTACTCTCTTTTTCTGTTAAACTTTTAGTAAGTTCTTGGAGACGTGCTGATGACAGGAAAGATGAGCGGGCAGAAGAGCGGGAAGCCCCTCGTCGTGTTCCTCCCCCAGCTCTTTCAAGAGACCGGGAAAGAGACCGAGAAAGGGAGAGAGAAGGTGAAAAAGAGAAGTCCTCTTGGAGAGCTGAGAAAGATCGGGAGTCTCTTCGTCGTACCAAAAATGAGACTGATGAAGATGGATGGACCACGGTACGACGTTAAATCTCAAGATAATGGATTCAAACTCATGTCTCACATAGGTTTGATCCCATTCAAGGATTATTATACTTGTGTGTCAACCAGTCTAAATTGGATTCTTTAATGTTGTTTCACCATAACACAAAAAGCATGAACTTGTATTAATCCTCTATAATAGATTGATCATGCACCGTACCCACAGGAGGTTGGACAACGAGGCCATTTTCTGGAATTTGAGGTGTTGCATTATTTCATCAATCATTTGTTTACAAAAGAGAAAAACTAAAAAATAAATTAAAATGTGAACCCTTCAGGTATGGAGTAACACCTGTATCTTGGTATAGAACTGATTTTTTTTTTTTTTTGAAATACCATATTCATTTGGAATGAGGTAAGATTCTATTATAGAAAATGTATTTGAAGACTCTTCAAAGCAGGGGCTGAAACAATTTCCACACCATTAGTGGTTGAGACATACCTCTAGATACTTTGAGGTATTTACTATATTAACTACATTTAGAAAGTTTTTAGGTTCACTATAAGTGCAGTAAACATTACAAACATTGGATACAGTGGGATTTTCTGTAGGTTTTACTTGAGAGGTGAGTATAAAGCAATTTGCAGTCATGATTGTAATGACAAGAATACTGCTCAAGTGTGAATCCGAAAGTTACAGCTTTTAAATTTTAAAGCATTTGGTAAACTGTTGCTGAGTTTTTTCTGTTGCCAATAGCAAACTGCTTTTCCATTAATGGAGAATTCATGCCTTTCAAGCATTTTAAATATGACAATATTTATAAATGTGTGGTTTGGAGGAATTGTTTAAATTCTTTTTCCTAATTTCCTTTCTCTTCAGGATAGATTCTTTGAACAAGTAATTTGTAGTAATGACTGTGTTGACTTCAATTTTGGAGTGTTGTAGCTATGTTAAAGATTAACTATTTGGTCTTATTGAAGCCAACACAGAACTTGCTGCTGTGTTTTTTCTTCAATGGTAAATAAAATACTTACAGAATTTGTTTTAGTGTTGATTTGTAGTTACAGTCAAAGTGTTTTATTTATTGTGGTGAGTTTACATATCCAGTTGAGTGTGGTTTTGAGTTTTTTGGGCCATTAAATGTCTCAGTATGTAGGATCAAAGAAAATAACCCAAATATAACAGAGCAGATGTGGCTACGATGTTTCCTTCCATAATGAAGGATCCCCTTAGTTTCCTTGTAATGCCATCCTCTCTGTGAGTTTATATATATGGGGGGTGGGTGGGTGAGTGGTTTACTGTTTCGGGTATTCTCCTCAAATTAGAAACATCATAGTTTCAGAGAATGTTAGTTGCAAATTGATAGTGGCTACAGACATGTAAATTATTTCCAGTGTTGAGTGGTGGGGAGAATTCCTGCTGGTACAGCTATAAGGCCAGAAGAGGGAGTATTGATGCTTCTTTACTTAATCAGATGCAGCGTTTTTGGTTTGATGTTACCAGCAATGGAAGCCACTGTTTTCAACATTTAATCTTTTTTTTTTTTTTTTTAAAGAATTTTCTAAATGTTTGTTTATTTTGAAAGAGAGAGAGGGAGAGAATCCCAAGCAGGCTCTAGACTGAGCCACCCAGGCACCCCAACATTTAATTTTCTTAATATATTTAGTGTTTCAAAAAGTGGAAATCTTAAAAGATATTTGGGGGAGAAGGCCTTTTCTTTGTAACCAATAAAAGAACTTGGGGCAGTAACCTGCTGAGTGTCCAGACACTAGAGCAGGACTGTACCTGTGACATCACTGATTGGCCCCAAGGCACGATTTATTAGCTGATTAGATGAGTTGTAGTTGCATGTCTGACCGTTAGCCTGCATTTCCAGGCTAGTCTGCAAGCTACTAGGACCCTTTCCCAAATATACGATGCCCCCCAGGTTCTTTGTCCTGGGTGGTGTGAGTCCAGAGCATGGGATAGGGTCAGAAGAGTCAGCTGCTGCTCTGTGGTCCTGCTCTTAAGTTTCTACTCTGAAGGCCTCCCCACCCCAGTATTCACAGGTGTCAAGGGAAAACCAAACATCCAATCTACTATGTGTAGAACGTCTTCCATGTTTCCAGTGGCATCTGCTTTTTTTAAGGTTTACTTATTTTGAGAGAGAGCACATAAGGGGGAGGGGGGCAGAGAAAGGGGGAGAGAGAATCCCAAGCAGGCTGTGTGGTCAGCACAGAACCTGACCTGAGGCTCGAACCCATGAACTGTGAGGGATGATGACCTGAGCCAAGATCAAGAGTTGGACACTTAACTGAGCCACCCAGTCTGCATTTTTAAACCAGAACACCATTGCTATTAATACAGGTGAATTCTAAGAGTGGAAGACAGTGGCCCAGAAAAGACTACAGCCATCTAGCTGTCTGTATTGGCTTCCAGGAAGAAGTTGGCGTCTACGTATTGGGATGCTTTTATGTTTTAACTGTGTTTTGTTTTTACCCAAAGACATTTGGACTGTGGATTCATTTTATAATTTTACAAGTCTAATGGACATATATATTGGACACTGGAAGGAATGAAGGAATGTTCCTCGTGCCTAAGCACAGACTAGAAGGTTAGGACTGACACCAAAACTTGCCTGCCCTTTCCCTTGAGGCACGCATATTTGTAGTATAATTTTAAAATACATACATAATTTTGGCTTCCTTACAATCTATGCCAAAAGTTGTAATAAAAGTTAATTCTGCAGCTTCTAAAAAGCACTGCATAGGAAAACTAAAATACAAAGAAATTAAAAGCTACTGCAGAGGTCTCTATAGAAGGGGACAAGCAAGGTAGGGCAGTCTAGTCTGCCTGCACAGCTGGTAAAGCTCTTTTGAGATTCCATACATTGTTTGATTTTTAGCCAAACATATAGCCATATTTTTATAAAAACAAGATCACTTTGTCATACCAATTATTTTATGTATTTTTTAAACTTTGGAAAATTGGATTTCTTTTACCCTAAATAAAAGAAAATTTTTTTTAAGGTTAAGCATCCGACTCTTGGTCTCGCCTCAGGTCATGATACCGTGGTTTGTGGGTTTATTCCCCAAGTAGTCAGGCTCTGCATTGACAGCGTGGAGCCTGCTTGGGATTCTCTGTTCCTCCCATGCTTGTGTGTGCTGTGTCAAATAACCTTAAAAAATTTTAAATTTTAAGTCAACTCTGCCACCAGTGTGGAGTTCAAACGCACGACTGACTGACTACAAGATCAAGAGTCACTTGCTCTACTCCCACTGAGCCAGCCAGGTGCCCCACACCCTAAATTAAATTTTGCAAGTATTTAAAGTTTTAGATCGAGAGGTCTCTGAGTCTGCTCTTAGGTGCATTAGAGCATGGTCAGATTTTCCCTAAAAGATCTCTAGAAAATGTAACTGTAATGTTTCCTTTTCACACTTCAACTCCCAGCATTTTAATGTTAGCTGGGAAACAGGGAAGTTTGAGGGGGGGAGGGGCTGAAACAGGTGCATTTTAAATGGATGAACATGATGGTTGGTGGTCCAGGGTCTTTGGGATACCTTTCTTGATACTCTTCACTTCAAGACTTGAATAAACTCCACGTTGCACATGTTCACAGTTTGGATAAAACTGTGATCGTGTCAATATCCAATCCTTATTAGGCACACCTCATCACTGAGGGATTCTCCTATTGAACGAGCCACGTGCCCGAGATCTAGAAACAGTGTCTAGAACAATTTGGATCTTTGAAAATACAAAGCACTTGCCTGCCTAGTTCTGGATTGCAGAAGACATGGGCCTGTAGTGATCTTTGGAAAGGTAGAACAGTGAGAAGCTAACAGGAATTCCTACTGAGCTGACACCTCCCCAAAACCAAAAGTAAACTGGTATATTTTCTAGCACAATAAGAGAATAATTACATGTTTTTTATGAAACTACTTGAGTTTAAGACTAGTCCTATCTTAAGTTCTGTGGTCTGGGGCTAGACTAGCAGGAATGGATCTTCTCTTGGCTAATGCACTGTTTGCCAGCACCTCTCCTCCTTGTTCTGATGCCGTTTCCCTCCACCAAAAAAGGCTCCTAGCCTTCCAGTGTTATTTACTCCAGCCTGTATTCTACCTTCAAAGGAGTGTTCAAGCCAATTTGTTCTAGAGGAAATTAGTGGTTTGATAAACAATCTACGTCTAGTAGAGAAGCTCAACTCTCCTACTTGAATCTATATATTTATAACCAAATCTCTTGCTGGTGTTTTCAGATAGTGATGTATTTTGTACATTCATATGCGTTCATCCTAATTCACTGTTTTTGGCTCTGTATCTGTCCTGATGGTAGCTGCATGCCATTGTGGGACATCCAGCATGGATGTAAAAATAAGGGTGCGACATAAAGTAGGGATTAAGGATGTTTGCTTAAAGATCGGGTCTAATCTTCAGATAAGTGGTGGGATTCCAGAAACAGACTAGGGTCTTTGAGGGAAAAAGGAGCACGAGGGTGGCCATGTTCCTGGTCTTCAACCCCCACTCCACAAGTAACTCCTTTAGTGCTTATTCCGGTTTGAAGACTGCCTGTGCCTCAAGCCAGACACAGCCCATAGTGGAACCTTCTTGAGCACAGGTTATTACATTAACCTTCTGCAGCTCAAAGGATTGCATCGTCCATTTAGTTTGAGAGGCAACAGCTGGAATGAGCTTTCCACTATTAAGGAACCTTGAAACTGATGAGCAGGGTGACTAAATACTGCTCCCTTTTGATCCTACAAATGTTTTTCAACAATTGGAGATGGGGAGGTGGGTGCATATGGACAAAAGGCCAAGTAACAAAGTTATAGGCAAGATTAATGAATTCATATACTGTTACTGTATAAATACACAAGTCAGGTTTTTTAAACAGCACCAATTTCCAAGTGTATACACAATAAGATTTTAACTTGGCACAATTTTTCAAGGTGGAAAGACTAGTTCCTAGTTCGGTAATAAAAAGATCTGGTACATAAAACGATAAGGAGCTGTACTCTACCTGCTACAGATTGTACATTTTTTACACCTCCAGCCAAGACTGAAACAAGCCACAAGGAGGGAGTAACCCACACAAATCAATACTGGAAAGTTTACTAAACCTTCACTTCTCAAAACAGTGATGCTGCCAGGGCTTGCTTCACCTGGAATTAGAATAACTGATTTAAGGACAACTAAGAAATTGTTTCAAACAATAAAATAGTCAATTTGCCGACATTCCATAAAATCGTCAGTTTCAAGTCCAGTTATGAGGCTTTTAAAAAAATATTCTAGACCTAGTAAAGTGCCTCCATAAAATTAAACATCCGAGATTAGATGGAGACACTTCATACTGATGCGCATCTAAAATAGATCGACGTATACCGTAAATAAACAGCGCCACTAAGTTGCCATATTTCAGGTAGTGGAATACACACCCAGCCTTCACCGTCTGGATGTGCACAAACTGGAAACTATAGACATAAACAAATCAAGATGTTAGCGTCTAGTCTCAACCGCTCTTCGACAGGAAAGTACTCCGCACGGCCGGCTTGCTTTGAAAAAAACCAAGACTTCTTCCCAAGCTGAGCCAACTGCTGGTCTCCAGGCCTCTCCCACAGCGAGGGAAAGACGGTGCGCAGACCAAAAATGAGAGAGCGGGCAGGCGGTGACCCTGGTGGCGTCAGGTGGGGGCAGACCGGAGCCCAGGCGCTCAGCGCAGCTTCTTCCCCGGCTGGCAGTCCCTGGCGCTGCGCGGCGGCGGGCGGGCGGCGGGCGGCGGCGGCACTTTGGAGAGCGGGCAGTACTTGATGGTGTGCGCGTTGTCGCCGCTGGCGCCGCACAGGGGACACGTGTAGCGGCGCAGCACCGGGCACAGCACTCGCCCGTCGGGTCCCTTCAGGATGTGGGTGGTGTAGAGCGCCACCGCCTCCTTGTTGTTCCGGCAGAACACGCACACCTGCAGCTCGGGCTTGAGCAGTCGGGCGGCGGCCGCCCCGGAGGCGGCGTGCAGCCGGGGCTCGGCCGCCCACGCCGGGGCCCGCTCCTCGCGCGGCGCCACCTCCGCGGCGGCAGTGGCGGCAGCGGCGGGCGCGCAGCCTAGCAGCACGGCGGCGGCGCGACCCGCGAACGGGCTCAGCTCGGCGAAGCGCTCCTCCAGCAGCCCGGCCTCGGCGGGGCCCGCGCACAGCTCCAGCGCGCGCAGCTCCAGCGCGCCGCCCAGGTAGCGGCCCCGGGACGCCGGCTCGTCGCTGTCGTCGTCGTCGTCGTCGTCGTAGTCGGGCGGCCCCAGCGCCGGCCCCAGCGCTCCGGGCCCGGTCCCCGCGTGGGGGGAGCAGCAGGACGACGAGGAGGAGGAGGGCGGGGAGGCGCCGCCGCCGCCGCCGTCCCCGCCGCGGGCGCAGCCGAAGCGCGGCTCGCCGTCCACTGCCTTGGTGATGAGCGTGGCGAGCCCCAGGTAGTCGTTCCACGAGCTGAAGGGCTGCGGGTGCGCCGGGCCCTGGGCGCTCACGTAGCGGGCGCTGGGCACGAGCGCCATGGGCGGGGGGGCGCGGCCGCGGCTGGGCGAGCGGGGCGCCCAGGGGAAAGCCTCCATGGGCGGGCTGCGGGCCGCGCGCGCCGCCTCCCCGCGGCCGGCGCGGGCCGGACGGAAGGGAAGCGCGGAGCCTGCCCGCCGGCCTGCCGCGGGGTGGGGCCGCCTCGCAGCCTTTTTATCGGGCCCCGCTCCTCCCCGTTCCCCCGGCCTCGCCGCCGCGGCCCTGCCCCCTGCGCCACCCCGCCCCGGCCTCCTCGCCCGCGCCTCGGACGGAGGCGGAGCGGAGGCGGGCGCGCCGGGGGCGGGCGGGCAGTGCGCGCGCTCCGCTCCGGCCCGCGCGGCTTCCGCGCCCCGCGAGCTGCGCCAGCCTAGCCAGCTGCGGGCGGCTTTCATTCCGGGAGGGGGCGGGCGAAGCGCCGCCTCGGGCCCGGCCGCTAATTGGCTGCTGACCAGAGCCCCCTGCGCCACGGGCGCCGCTCGGGACGCTGATTGGTGAATCTGGGGGAGGGGCGTGCCCTGCCGGAGCTACTGGGAGGGGAGGGCGAGATGGGGGGGGAGAGCAGAGGAGCGGAGGGGAGAGGAGGGGCGGCTGCCGGGACCCGCCTTCGCCCGAGCGCTGTGCCTCGGGTTTGGAACAGGTGACCAGGCCTGGGTCTCCCTCGGCCGGGTGGCGAGATTCGCCGAGGAAGCGAGTAGGCATGGGTATGGGGGGAGAGTGCCCCAAGGTTCGTGCGCCCATCTCCCACCTCCCCGGGGCAGCCTTCCGAGAAGCCCCTTCTCCCGCCTCAGCAGGAAAAGCTCGGGGGGAGGCAGGATTTGGCGCGCTCTGAGGATGCAGTCGTCAAGTCAGAGCTTCCCAACAATCGAGAAACTTCCGTTTGCACAGTGCTTTGGAGAGCTTTCCACTGGGTGAAATCTTCGCACAAACCTGAGGCTCAGAGGGTTATGGTTCTTGCCGTAGCGAGTAGGGGAGGGATCAGGACTTTCCCACAGCGCGCGACACACTCCCAACAGGTGTTCAGAGACTGGGTGGCCATTAACTGGTGACTTCGTAGGGATGAGGGCTCGGCCAGAAAATCTTCCAGCCCTCGGACAGTGATTGGTGTGTGTGTGTGTGTGTGTGTGTGTGTGTGTGTGTGTGTGTGTTTATGAAGCCCCTCATCCCTAGGTGGCCATATCAAAATCTGGGCTGCCTGTACAGTTTGAAAAATAAACCCTTTTCAGCGTCACAATTTAATACTTTAAATGAGTAAAATATTTTTGTAAAAACAATGGAAAATAAATTGGAAGATTTTTTTCTTTTTTGAGAGAGAAGGAGCCAGCGAGCGAGCAGGGGGGGAAGGGCAGAGAGAGAGGGGGAGAAGGAATCCCAAGCAGGCTCCCAGCCGTCAGCGCAGAGCCCAGCAAGGGGCTGGAACTCACCAATCATGAGTTCAGAACCTGAGCTGAAATTAAGAATCCCATGCTTAAAGGGCTGAGCCGCCTAGGCGCCCCAGATTTTTGATTAGGAGGATGGGAGGTGGCCATGCCCTTCCCAGAAGGGGCAACACTTTCTTTTTTTTTTTTTTTAATGGAAAGCAGTAAATGTTTTTGGTATTGCAACAGGTTCTTTAGAGTTCTGTGGGACTAGGAAAATGCCTCCTCTGGTGGCTGGGCTGGCAGGCAAGGTGGGCTGCAGAGGGCAGGTCAGGACTTTCCTTCCTCTCTCTGGCTATGCTGTGGCTATTGAAACAAGGGGGGGGGGGGCAACTGCTACTGACAGCCGTCATTAGGCCTGAAGCTGTGAGTCTGACTGTGTCCAGCGGGTCTAGAGTGGCCCAGCAGGGGATGCCGGGAACCTCATGGTGGCTCTGGTTTATGGTAGAATGAACGAGTGGATCAGAATGTCAGCGGTGGAAGGGACCTTTGGGATCCTTTGATCAATCCAACCTTCCTTTACAGATGAAGAAAATGAGAGCCAGAGAAGAGAAGGATTTCTTCAAGGTCACACAGTGAATATGTCACAGCCAGAACTAGAACTCAGGTCCCTTCACAAATGGCTTGGTGGCTTTCCTGTTACACATGGACCCCGAAGGTATTTCAGACTTCATGCCTGGGTATGCATCAGCAGAAATCAAGTGTGGAACACAGGGGAAGTTGGAAGAAGAGAAAGGAGGTGGGGCCATGTGCCTTTGGCTTGATCTCCTGCCCTCAGGGAACAATCCAGAAGCCAGGTGGTGGGCATGGGGAAGGAGTTGGAACAGTACCATGATGCATATTCCAGCCACCTGTTTGCATGAAGAGTAGAAGCTATGCTTCTCAGCCTCTTCTACACCTCTGGCTCCCTCACGGTGAAGCCATGAAACCAGGCAGTAATATTGTGCACCTGCCAACCCAGTTCCTTCTTCAAGTTTGTGTTGGCACTCAAGTTAAAGAGTCATTCCTTCTCTTTCCTCCCCCTCTCCCACCAAAAATAAATAAAAGAGCCCGCAGAAGCGTGGCGGGTTTGCTGACACTGAGCTCTGAGCTCTTACACAGGAACACCGGCCCCTAGAGTAGCATGAAGATGATTATTCTATAAATGGAAAATTCCACTCTGTTCGCACAGCCCTGCAGCTTGCATGCTTTCAAGGTATGCAGACTTTTCAGCTCTGAGGAGCGGGAGCCACTGTGCTGAGAATAACTTGTGTAAGGAAAGTTGAAAACCACCAGCTGCTGCGTTGGCTTCCCTTTGGTCAGGCCAAAGGGGATGGCAAGGGAGTGAGACCTTTCCTCTCCCACATGATTTTTAGCCCTTGTGGGTTTTTTTTGTTTTTAATGTTTATTTATTTTTGAGAGAGAGAGAGAGACAAAATGAGGGAGGGGCAGAGAGAGAGAAGGAGACAGATAATCCCAGGGAGGCTCCTTGCTGTCAGCACAGAGCCCAGTGAGGGGCTCGAACTCACAAACTGTGAGATCGTGACGTGAGCCGAAATCAAGAGTCGGACACTTAACCGACTGAGCCGCTCAGGCACCCCATGTTTTGTTTTGTTTACAAGGGGAATTAAAGCTTTTATGAGAACGTGGGTAAGAACAAATAAGAACAAATGCCTTGCTGTGGGGCTGCAGGCTGGGTGGGTGGGTAGTGATGATGGCAAAAAAGATGCCCTGGAAAGAGGTGGAAGGGAGCTCCTGTGTCCCCGGGGGTCTGGCTACCTGCTTTTGCCGCAGGCTGCTCACCTTATCTGCTACCAGCCTTTCCCCCACAGTAGGTGGTTTGATCTGGAACATCTGGAAGTGGAGGCAGAGTGCATGATGGCTTTTTTTTCCCTTTTTCCTCCTGCACGTGTGGCCTCCGTACCCTGGGAACCTCTGTTGCTAGTTTCCACAGAAAGGCCAGAGTGGGTGCCTGATCCAGTTCTGGGTTTAGCAGACAATTACTTTTATCACTAAGCACAGGCTTCAGCTGGGCCATGAACTCTCCAGGAGCTCTCTCCAAGGTGGTGGAGCTGACCTCAGACATGTTCTTAGCACCTCGATGAAGTCAGCCTGCTTCTTGTCCCCCTTCTAGAAGTCTGGAACAAAGTGGACAGCAATAGCCGGAGCATGAGCATTTATTCAAGGGATGCCCTCTGATTGGTGCAGCAGGAAGACAGGCTGGGACAGGCCTCATCTCAGAGATTAGAAGGTGTTGCTCTGTCTTCTGGAATGGGGCCTGTGAGGCTCTGGTGGGACGGGGTGGGTGGTGGGGTGGCCGCTTGGATTCTCTGTTTTCACCTCTCTGTATGGCTCCCAGCCCCCAGCCTGAGAGGCAACACACGGACCTCAGGCATCTTGAGGATCTTCAGAAATATGAGGTCAGCCCTGGGGAATGAGGCAGCTTGGCAGGTGTCCAGGTGGCTAGAGAGATGCTGTTTGTCAGGCTCTGGGTTTCTGCTGACTTGCCTGCCAAGTGCTTTCTAGGGGCAGGAAGTGCTTTGGCTTCCCCAGCTGTGGGACTTGTAGGCCAGTCGGACACATTTGTGTGCTTTGGGAGCTCTCTTCTGTAACAGTGTTGACTTTGCCTATTTTATGCCTCTAGCCGAGCTCAGGGAGTCCTAGAGATGGGGCTCCTGTCCTTTGGGGGCTTAGAGTCAGTTATAGTTAGTTGAGAAGCCCTGTGGTGAAGTGCAGGGAGGCGTCCTGAGCCTTTGAAGTCACATGCGGCTTTGAATGAGGGACTTAACCACTCTGGCCCCCAGCTCCTTCCTCTGATCCTTGAGGGGCTCATCCTGTAAAGTGGCAGCCACTTTACCCTTCTTGCTGACTCCAGCTCCAGAAGAGTCTCTCCATGGGCTTCGGGTCGAGCCGTGACAGGTGTAGGCCAGCAGACATATCTCATTCCCCCTTGGGCATGATTGGTTTAGGAGGGGGTTCTGGTCCTTGAAATATAAGAGGAAGTCTGTCAGGAGGACTCTGGGAGGGGATTTGCTCCCTTGCTTAAAAAGGGAAATACAGGGTGCCTGGCTGGCTTAGTCAGTAGAGTGTGCGACTCTTGATCTCGGGGTTGTGAGTTCAAGCCCCATGTTGGGTGTAGAGATTACTTAAAGATTTAAAAATCTTTTTAAAAAATAAGAAAAAAACAAAAAAGGCCAGGAGCCTCCCGTTTTTCCAGCCACCAGCGGGTTATGGAGCTGAGGCAGCCTTGAGGTGGGAGGTCTCATGGACAAGCAGCTAACATACTGGTGATCCCTGACCAGAAAAGTTATTTAAAAAAAAAAAAAAAAAAAAGCCTCAGGGGCATTTTTGTTGATTCCTTGGTGACTTGTTACACAAGATCATTAAACAACTTTATTGTTTCAGCCCCTGGAAGTCGGGTATTTTACTTCCAGCTGAATTCCTTCTAACTGAAACACACAGTAATATGAAAAAAAGATACATTTGGTAATTCTATCAAAAAGGTAGGATCTGGTACTCTGGCCAGGGGGAGGTGACGCCCATGCCAGGATTGTGGGTGTGTTGTGGGTGTGTGCACAGGGGTGGAAGGAAACACGGGGAACTGAGAACAGCGTCTCCTCTGTCACCCACCCCGCCTGCGCCAGAGTCTCCCAGCTGATAGTAATGAAATACCCGCTTCAGACCAGCATCGCCTCGTGGACCCCCACCTGCTACACAACCGCCCCGTGACCCGGGTTCTGTGATTGCCCTCGAGGTGCAGAAGAGGGGCTGCATGGCTCACAACCAGCAGGGCTCAGAACCTGTGTCGCTCTCGTTCCCAAGTGGGGCTTGTGTCCACTCGCCAGGGCAGGGGGCTTCCGCAGCCTGTATGGGGGAGGAGCCAGTGCAAGGAGCCGCCGGGAGCAAACCTGGGCTCATTCCACTGTGTGTCAGAGATTGTCCCCCAACAAAACCAATTCCAGTTGAAAGAGGTTAGGTTTTTCTATTTATCCAAGAGAGTGGGTACTTTGATATAGTGAGTAATCCTCTCTCTTTGTAAGGAGATGCTACCCCCACTCCTCCCAGCCAGATGGTGTCCTTTCAGAAACCTGGACTGTCCCAGTTTTGTTTAAAGCAGTACATGTAGGCCTGGAAGGCAGAGGTCCTGAGATCAGTGATGCCAGGAATGATAGTAATAACAACAGCTCACAGGTATGGAGCCCTTTCAAGGCACTAAGCACGAACTCCTGTCCTTTCTTAGACCTTCCCAGTAGTTCTGCAGTGATACCCATTTCACAGAAAGGAAAGTGAGGTTTGGGGACCTAAAACAGTACTGCTTGGCATCTCCCAGCTAATTAGTGGGTAGGATTTCTCCGTGGCCTGCACTCTGGGCCTTGACCATCTCGTGGCCCGTGGGCATTCATTCAGTTAAGAATTCACCAGTCCTGCCTCCCATCTCCGTAAACGGGACCATCGGCCTTCTTTTACTCATCTTCAATCCCTGCTGTCTGCAAGAGGGGAGGAGTAAAAGCTGGGGCCTCTAGTGGAGGAGTTATACATAAAATGATAAACTATAAGATCAAGATTGTTCTCCAGCGATGCATAAAATGATGAATTATAAGGTCAAGGATGTTCTCTAGTGGGCCTGAGGGCTGGAGTGGGGATGGCAGGGAAGATAAGATCAGTGAAGGGGATGAGACCAGACTGCCAAGCAGGGCCACTGTGTATGGTTCTCCAGGTTGTGCACTGCACAAGGACTTCCCATCTAAGGAAATACCTTTCACTTCACAGATGTAGTAATATGTATGAGTGAATCTAAAATAGTTTACTGGTGGATATGGGATAAATTATCTTTTTTAATGGAATCATTATATTGTGACAGTTTTTCTGACAGATGGATAAAGATATCTCGTGGAAGAAGTGCCTTTTCCTAATTTGCCCAAAACCCAAAGCTTTGGTTCTAGGCAGAGGCATGAAATTGCTATGCTTCTTGAGAGCAAGCCTTAAGTTTGCCATTAGCTAGGTGCCCAAGGGGCCTTTTCAAAGCTTCAAAGCTTTTCAAAGCTTTTCAGTGAAAGCCTCTGTCTAACTGAGCTGACCAGGCCGGGGCCATGCACGGGTCTGCTCTCGTAGTTAGAGGTGGATCAGCATCTCTGTTGGGATTAACATTTTTAAGATTGCTCAAGTCATTTAAGACATCTCCTGGTCTTACCTGACTTACACTTATATTTTCCCAGCTGTCCTGAGTTCCCTAGGGATTTCTCATGCCCTGCCAGTGTCTGTCCATGATGATAAGTTGGCAGTGGTGTCTGTCCTGGGGCGTCTGTGGTTTAGGAAACAGAAGGTAGGGGGACTTCCGAAGACGGTATAAATTAAGTAGCCTGGAGCAAATCATTTTCCTTCTCTGGACTTCAGTTTTTTCTCATTTAAAATAACTGGGTGGCCTAAGTGATTTCTCGGCCCTATCTAGCTCTAAAGTTTATGTGTTCACCATCAAGGCCTGGGACTGAGTGGTGAGTGAGACCTATGACCTTCTGACCTCATGGAGTAGATGCACAAACAGTTGATGCTTTGGTGGGAGACCTATCGGTTTCCTATTGGTGCTGTAACCAATTACCAGCCACAGAGTGGCTCAAAACAACAAAAAGAATCTTCCTTCCCGTTCTGGAGGTCAGAAGTCTGGAATGGGTCTCACTGGGTTAAAATCAAGGTGTCTGCACGGCTGGTCGCTCTAGGGGAGAATCTATTTCCTTGGCGTTTCTGGTTTCTAGAGGCCACCTGCGTTGCTTGGGCTCTTGGCTCCCTTCCTTTTTCAAAGCCAGCAACAGCAGGTTCAGTCCCTCTCATTGACCATCTCTGTTTTTTCTTCCGCCTCCCTCTTCACTTTGTGATTATAGTGGACCCACCCCGATAATCCAGGTTAATCTCCCCATTTTAATGCCATCTAATTAGCAACTTTAATTCCTCCTAGAACCTTAATTCCCCTTTGCCTAAGGTAACATTCTCGGGTGCTGGGAATTAGGAGGTGGACATTTTGGGGGGCCATTATTCTGCCTCCCACAGGAAGAGTACAAAGGACAAAGGGGTGTCATGGAGTCCCAAGACCTTAGCACATCCAGAGGTCAACTGGGCTGGTCAACCTAGATTTTCTTTGCCAGTTAGGACCTGACATGGTGCAGGGGAAGCTGTAGGATGAGGGAGCCCTATGTTGTGTGTGTGTGTGTGTGTCCATCTGTTCATCTGTCTCTTGGGCAAGTGGAAAGGTCTGAGTTGCTGGAAGGAATGATGAGCAAAGGAAGTAGAATAGGTATGGAGTACTCTAAAACTTAATAGTGATGATGATGATGTCACTTAATTTGTGGTTAAATCAAATAAAACAAACAGCCAAGTACAATAAAAACAGCAACAGCAGTATGTACTTTGGGCAGAGCAGCTGGAGTGAATGTCTTGCTCAGGAGGAGGGTAAAGATACTGACAAGTTTAATATTTTTTAATTTTCAAGCATTACAAAGTAAAGGTCATGGTATAAAGGACCTAACCCAATTTACCCTTGGTACATGATTAATCATATCTCCACATCTATTTTTCACTCCATCTCCCGCACTGTGGATCATTTTGAAGAAAATTCTGAACACCAATGTTAATTAAATTTAGATTTTGATAGTTAGGCACATATATATTTATTATCTATATACACGTATATATAAATATAAAAATATATATATGGAAATGGTAGAACAAATTGGAAGTATACAATAAGATGGTTGAAATAAAGCCAAACATGAAACTACTTATAATAAATGTAAATGGACAAAATGGTTCTATTAAAATACAAAATTTCAGGTTGCATTTAAAAAACGGCCATGTCCTCTGGAAGAAACACGTATAAAATGTAAGGATGCAGAAAGGTTAAAGGGTAAAGGTAACAGGGCGAAAGAAGATGTGCCAGTAGACGCTAACAAAGGAAGTCAACATTGCTGTGCTGAGAGCAGACAAATAGGCTTTATGGCAAAAAGCTTTACTAGAGATAAAAGGGTGGCTTAAAGATTCGATTTACCAGGAAGCTGTAACAATTCTAAACTAGCATATACCTAATAATTTGGTTTCAAAACATAGGAATAAGAAACTGAGGAAATATCCATAAGGAGATAGGAGACTTGAATGACAACAAGCTTGACTTTATATATACATCTGTACATGTGTATGTGTAATTATATAAAATTTTCTATAAACACTGCTTTAAGTGCAGAATTTACATTCTTCTCAAGCACGCAGTGCATTTATAGAAGTTCTGTGCCATTACCCAAGTATTAGTAAATTTGATAGGATTGGTGTCACATCGGATTTTCTGGACACAATTCCATTTCATTAGAAATCAACAACAGATGGTAACTAGAAAAGAATGTAATACAGGTAAGGGCAGGGACTGATGAAACGGGGAATGAAGATATGCTAGATGGTTGACAGAGCTAAACAGTGGATTCTTATACAAGACTAATAAAATTAATCTATTTGGCAGGATCCAGATAATCAAGACACAACACAAAAATAAAAGATACAAATAAAAAGTTTTGTGGCTAGACGCTTCATAAATCTGAAAATGTATATGAAATGGAAAAAAACAAGAACTAAAGAAGAATTTAAAAACCTTGATGTCCTGCAACAGTTATATAAATTGAATCAGAGTTTAAAAATCTCACAAGGGAAATACCAGATCCTGTTGCCTTTATTTTTTTTCCAGTTGACTTTAAAGATAAATTCTATTATTCAAGGAACACATAATTTTTTAAAAAGTTTATTTGTTAATTTTGAGAGAGAGAGAGAGACAGAGAGGGAGAGAGAGAATCCCAAGCAGGCTCAGCCCTGTCAGCATGGAGCCCAACATGGGGCTTGAACTCACAGAACTGTGAGATCATGACCTGAGGTGAAACCAAGAGTCAGTCAGCTTAACCAACTGAGCCACCCAGGTGCCCCCAAGGAACAAATAATTTCAAATCTACACAAACCATTTTAGAATTTAGGGAAAAGGGAACTGTTTTCTAATTCAATTTATAAGGTTAGTGTAACTGGATCTAAAAACAAGTGTAGGGGTGCCTGGGTGGCTCGTCTGTTGAGTGTCCAACTTTGGCTCAGGTCATGATCTCATGGTTCATAAGTTTGAGCCCCACATCAAGCTTGCTGCTGTCAGCCTGTCCCCTTCTCTCTGCCCCTCCCCTGCTGGTGTTCTCCCCAAAATAAATAAATATTTAAAAACAAAAGTATAAGAAAGGAAAATTACAAGTCATGCTCAATTGTAAACACACATACGGAAGTTGTAAACAAAATATCAGCAAACCCAATTCAGTAATGAAAAAAAAAATTGTCAGACCCAAGGTAGATTTAGCTCAGAAATGAAATGTTGGCTTACCATTAGAAGTCATTCATGTAATTCACATTAACATATTAAAGAAAAAAAATATGACCAGCAGAAGAGATGCAAGAAAAGCATTTGATAAAATTCAACATACGTTTATGATCCAAACTGTTGGAAAACTCGAAAAAGATTTCCTTAACTGATAAACCATGTCCACAAAACCACAGAGCAAATATATTTAACTCTTTTATTTAATATTGTACTGGAAGTCTCAGAGGCCATAGCCAGTACAGTATGGTAAGAAACAGAATTAACATTAGAAGGTTCAAGAAGGGAGAAACAAAACTTTGACTATTTACACATCACACAATTTTTCTATGTAGAAAGTACAGGAGAAGCTACAATAAGTTGTTAGAATATTATATCATCAGAAACAGAAAATGTTGGTATATTGCCAACAACATAAATGATAAAGTAACATTTATATTAACACTAAGAAATCTCTCACACCCCACCACCCCCCACAAAGAAAACACCAGATCTAGATGACTGTACAGATGAGTTCTATTCAAGGAAGAAATAATTTTAGTAATCTGATAAAATATGTACAAGACCTTTATGGAAACAACTATAAACTTTATTGAAAGACATTGATGGAAACCTAAATTGGAGAGAGATGCCAAGTGTGTGTATTAGAAAATTCACTATTATAAAGTTGGTTCTTCCAAATTCATCTGTAGATTCAATGCTATTCCAACAAAAATCCTAACTGTGTGTGTGTGAAATTTGACAAGCCAGTTC
This sequence comes from Panthera uncia, assembly GCF_023721935.1. Classification (NCBI taxonomy): domain Eukaryota; kingdom Metazoa; phylum Chordata; class Mammalia; order Carnivora; family Felidae; genus Panthera; species Panthera uncia. The sequence goes on along the minus strand of NC_064818.1, from coordinate 73,055,673 downwards.
TTAAACTTCTATGGAAAAACAAAGGCCAAGAAAGCCAACACACTCTTGAAAAAGAACTAGATGGGTAGTTGTGGGGGCTTGTCAAAGATGAAAATTAATATAAGGCTTTAGCAATTCAGGTGTTGGGCTACTGAGACAGCCATTGGTTGAGTGGTCAAGAATCAGACCCGGGGTGCCTGGGCGGCTCAGTCTGGTAAGCATCTGACTTCAGCTCAGGTCATGATCTCATGATTCATGGGTTTGAGCCCCCATCAGGCTCTTTGCTGACAGCTCAGAGCCTGGAGTCTGCTTCAGATTCTGTATCTCCCTCTCTCTCTGCCCCTCTCCTGCTTGCACTCTCTCTCTCAAAAATAAACAAACATTAAAAAAATTAAAAAAGAACCAGACCCACACATATAAAGAAGCTTGATCTATGTTGGAAGCCTGATCTGTGATGGACTTGCCAATAAATAGTACTTGGATAATTGAGAATCTGTATGGGAAAAAAAAAAAAGCAATAGATCCCTATATTGCATTTTAGATAAACATCAATTTCAGGTAGATTAAAGATTAATGTGAAAGACAAAACTGTACAGCTTTTAAAACTCTAGCTTTTAAAAGATGATATAGGAAAATATCCTTATGACTTCAGGGCAGGAAAGGATTTCTTAAACAAGACACACACACATAAACCCCACTAACTATAACAATAAATATTACTTATGAAAAGATGCTCATCACTCATCATCAGGGAAGCACAAATCAAAACCACATTGAGATACTACCCCACACCAGTCAGAGTGGCTAAAATTAACAACTCAGGAAACAACAGATGTTGGCGAGGATGTGGAGAAACGGGAACCCCCTTGTCCTATTGGTGGGAATGCAAACTGGTGCAGCCACTCTGGAAAACAGTGTGGCCGTTCCTCAAAAAATTAAAAATAGAACTACCTTATGACACAGCAATAGCACTACTAGGAATTTATCCAAAGGTTACAGGAGTGCTGATTCATAGGGGCACTTGTACCCCAATATTTATAGCAGCATTTTCAATAGCCAAATCATGGCAAGAGCCCAAATGTCCACCAACTGATGAATGGATAAAGAAGATGTGGTTTATATATACAATGGAATACTACTTGGCAATGAGAAAGAAGGAAATCCTGCCATTTGCAACAACATGGATGGAACTGGAGGGTATTATGCTAAGTGAAATAAGTCAGAGAAAGAGAGATACCGTATGTTTTCACTCATATGTGGAACTTGAGAAACTTAACAGAAGACCATAGGGGTGGGGAAGGGGAAAAACAGTTTTAAACAAAGAGGGAGGCAAACCATAAGAGACTCTTAAATACAGAGAACAAACTGAGGGTTGATGGTGGGGGGTGGGAGATGGGAAAATGGATGATGGGCATTGAGGAGGGCACTTGTTGGGATGAGCACTGGGTGTTATATGTAAGCGATGAATCACGGGAATCTGTTCCCAAAACCAAGAACACACTGTATGCACTATATGTTAGCTAACTTGACAATAAATTATATTAAAAATAAACAAAATCAAGTAAAAAGAAAAAGGAAAAAATTATGCATGAAACCTGAAAAAAATAATAAACATTACTTAATTAAAATTAAGAACTCCTGTTCCTCAGAAGACACCACATAGTAAAGTAAAAAGGTCACGATGAGATGAGCTATTCACAATACATGTGATTGAGTAGGGTCTTAGCACCCAAACTATGTAAAAGAACCCCTAGAAATTTGATATGATTCATGTAACCCAATAGAAAAATTGGTAAAAAGTGTGAAAAGTTACCGATAGCAGAGGAAATTTGGCTAATAAGAGAATAAATAAGGTTATAATGTGGGAAATGCAAACAGACTGCCCGATCATAGGTTATGTGTGGCATCAGCCTTACTAGATCTTTCCAAATTATTTTCCAAATAGTTTGTACCAATTTCACCCCCTCTAGCAGTGTGTGGGAGTTCCAGTGCCACCGCATCCTTTTTTTTTTAAGATTTTATTTTTATTTTTTTAAGGTTTATTTATTTTGAGGGAGAGAGAGAGAGCATGCTCAGGAGGGGCAGAGAGAGGGAGAAAGAGAATCCCAAGCAAGCCCACCCTGTCAGCACGGAGCCCAGTGTGGTGAAGCTCGAACCCATGAACTGTGAGATCATGACCTGAGTGGAAACCAAGAGTCCGACGCTTAACTGACTCAGCCACCCAGGTTCTCCAAGATTTTGTTTTTAAGTAATCTCTACACCCAACGTGGGACTTGAATCTACAACCCCGTGATCAAGAGTCACGTGCTCCACTGACTAAGCCAGCCAGGTGCCCCCAAGAATTCCATTCCACCACCTTCTTGTCAACTTTGAACACTGACAGAATATTTGATTCTGCCAGTCTGGTGATGCACACATACGTACATCACCTCTTTGATGATTGGTCTTCTCCATGAAGGCAGACACCAGTCACCAGTTAGGGTGGCTTCAAGGAGTGTCCATCCTTCCTTCTGGTGGTGGCAGATCGTGGATAGGGAAGGAGAGCACAGGGAGCCCCAGGGTAGGACCCTTGCTTCTTAGGTTGAATGTGGTGTGGTGGGATGAGGAGGTCCAGGAAAACCACCACCATCTACTCTGGTGATAAGAACTGAAAGACAAGGAAATTTGAACCTGCGTCTGCTTGTGTGAGGAGCCCTGCCATACCACAGCAAGGATGCTTGTAATTTATGTGTCACATTTGGAATGGTTGCTTTGGGCCAAACTTGAATATCTCCTGGATGGTTATTTGGCTCTGTTTACAGTTGTTTTTTTTTTCACCGTTTATTTATTTATTTTTGGGACAGAGAGAGACAGAGCATGAACGGGGGAGGGGCAGAGAGAGAGGGAGACACAGAATCGGAAACAGGCTCCAGGCTCTGAGCCATCAGCCCAGAGCCTGACGCGGGGCTCGAACTCACGGACCGCGAGATCGTGACCTGGCTGAAGTCGGATGCTTAACCGACTGCGCCACCCAGGCGCCCCAACAGTTTTAAAAAGTTGCAGGTAACTTTGCTCTCATGGCCAGCATTTCATGATCGTAATGAAGTTATAAATTAAAGAGTTAAATGTAAGAAGTTAAATGACACCACAGACAACTTAGAAGGAAATGCACGTAAACATTTACCTCATCTCTGAACTGGGAGTGTCTTTCTGAGCATTTAGATGATGGACAAAATCCCAAAAGAAAAAGTCCTAGATCTGACAACATGAAAATGTATGAAAAATTAACAACAACAAATGGTAAATGGCAACAACGAACAACTATTTATGGCAAATATTTCCCCCAAACAAAAATGTATGGCAAGTGTTTTCCAGAATATATTTGTCACATAAAAACACAGGTCACTATTTTTTTATATGAAATTTATTGTCAAATTGGTTTCCATACAACACCCAGTGCTCATCCCAAAAGGTACCCTCCTCAATACCCATCACCCACCCTCCCCTCCCTCCCACCCCCCATCAACCCTCAGTTTGTTCTCAGTTTTTAAGAGTCTCTTATGCTTTGGCTTTACAGGTCACAATTTTTTATGTTCATATGTATATTCATTTACTCTATTTTATGTTAACTTTCTGATCAATTTATGTTTTATATATTATTTATATATATTTTATGAGAAATATATATAAAACACAAATTGATTAGAAAATTAACACATAAATAGAAATATGAGAAAAGAACATGAACAAATGATTCATAGGTGACATAAAAATTGCTTGTAAATGTAAGGGGAAAAGGTTTAACTCCACTAATAAGCAAAGAAAGGCAAATTAAAACAAGATCCTATTTTTACCTATCAAATGATTTTAAGAATCATGCAGATTTTCAAGAATTTGAAATGGATCCTCTCCTCCCTACTCTCATGACACTTATATTCAGGGCTCAGCTCTAGGAAGAAAATGAGAAAGGGTGGGAGTTAGGGAGATAAAGCAACATATTAGCTTTGTCTATATTATTTGAATTTTTCACAGTAGGAAGTAGCCTGCTGTCTGAATAATTAATATTTATTGGTAATACTTTCATTGGAAAGTTACCTTTTGTTGGAGAGCCACTTGTCATTATCTGTTAAGAGCCTCAAATGTGCATACCCATTGGATCAATGCTTTGACCTCTAGGAATCTGTTCAAAGGAAGTAACCCAAGATGCAATCAAAAGTTCAAGCAAAAATATTTACTGAAGGATTGTTTGTAATACTAGAGAATTAAAAACAACCTAATGACCAAATAAAGAGAAGCAGTTAAATAATGGTACATAAACGTGATTACCTATTATGTGATCAACGGAAGTTGTTTTCTAATTTTTTTTAAAAATTTATTCAATGTTTATTTTTGAGACAGAGAGAGACAGAGCATGAATGGGGAAGGGTAAGAGAGAGAGGGAGACACAGAATCCAAAGCAGGCTCCAGGCTCTGAGCTGTCAGCACAGAGCCAGACGCGAGGCTCGAACTCAGAGACCTTGAGATCATGACCTGAGCCAAAGTCCGACGCTCAACCGGCTGAGCCACCCAGACGCCCCTATGTTTTCTAATTTCTAATGACAAAGGAGAATACTCATCATATAAATCCATAACTATGCTGTAATTCTAAAATACTAACAATTGTTATCCCTCAGCTGTGGGTATGAATTAGAAGCTGTGGGCTCCTTTTTTTTTTTTTTTTTTTTTCAATATATGAAATTTATTGTCAAATTGGTTTCCATACAACACCCAGTGCTCATCCCAAAAGGTGCCTTCCTCAATACCCATCACCCACCCTCCCCTCCCTCCCACCCCCCATCAACCCTGTTTGTTCTCAGTTTTTAACAGTCTCCTATGCTTTGGCTCTCTCCCACTCTAACCTCTTTTTTTTTTTTTTTCCTTCCCCTCCCCCATGGGTTTCTGTTAAGTTTCTCAGGATCCACATAAGAGTCAAACCATATGGTATCTGTCTTTCTCTGTATGGCTTATTTCACTTAGCATCACACTCTCCAGTTCCATCCACATTGCTACAAAAGGCCATATTTCATTCTTTCTCATTGCCACGTAGTATTCCATTGTGTATATAAACTACAATTTCTTTATCCATTCATCAGTTGATGGACATTTAGGCTCTTTCCCTAATTTGGCTATTGTTGAGAGTGCTGCTATAAACATTGGGGTACAAGTGCCCCTATGCATCAGTACTCCTGTATCCCTTGGGTAAATTCCTAGCAGTGCTATTGCTGGGTCATAGGGTAGGTCTGTTTTTAATTTTCTGAGGAACCTCCACACTGCTTTCCAGAGCGGCTGCACCAATTTGCATTCTGTGGGCTCCTTCTAGTGTTGTGTTAAGAGCTAGACTTTGGAGTCATACAGACCTTCCTCTTCAAGGCCAGCAATGGTCAGCTGACCCTTTCTCAGTTCAAGTTTGTCTGATACTGACTCTTTTGCCTCTAACTTCCCTGTACAAGGACCCATGAGCTTACGTTGGGCCCACCTGGATAAACCAGGATAATCTCTTTATGTTAAAGATCAGCTGATTAACAATCTTAATTCCATCTCCACCTTTAATTCCCCTTTGCCATGCAGGGTAATATATTCACAAGTTTGGGTGGCCATTATTCTGACCACCACACTAGCTGGGTGACCTTGGGCAAGTTATTCTCTTGAACCTCAGTTTCTTCATCTCTAACAGGGTTTCTGAACCTCACCACTATTGACATTTTGGGATGGATAATTCTTTGTCATAAGGGATATCTTGCAGATGATAGGATATTTGGCAGTATCCATGGCCTCTATCCATTAGATGCCGTGCAGTTTTCCCCTCCACACAATGTGACAACCAAATATATCTCCCAACTTTTCCACATGTCCCTTGTAGGAAGAATTGCCCCTAGTTGAGAAATGGCCTATAAAATGACTATAGTTTTTACCTCATAGTGTACTTGTGAGTATCAGACTAGATGGTGTGTATAAAAGATTTAACATAGTGGCTGGGGCATAGCAAGGTCTCCCCAAGTGGCATAAATCTGTAGTTTACTTTTTTCTTTTTTAAGATTTTATTCAATCTCTACACTCAACGTGGGGCTTGAGTTTACAACCTCAAGATCAAGAGTAGCATGCTCTAGGGACACCTGGGTGGCTAGGTCTGTTAAGCGTCTGACTCTTGACTTCAGCTCAGGTTATGATCTCACAGTTTGTGAATTTGAGCCCTGTATTGGGCTCTGTGCTGACAGCATGGAGCCTGCTTGGGATTCTCTCTCTCCCTTTCCTCTGCAACCCACCCCCACCCCCCAACTTGTGCTCTCTCTCTCCCAAAACTAATTAAATAAATAAATACACACATAAATACATACATACGTACATACATACATACATACATACATAAATAAAACTTTAAATAAAGAAAAAGTCCCATGCTCTACCAACTGAGCCATCCAGGCACCCCTAGATCTGTGGTTTATTTTCTGAATGCATAATACTGCTATAGTAATTTAAACAGAACTTACTAGAAATAGGCACTTAACAGTTGGGCAGTAGGCCTGAAAAATAAATGACATCCCAAAGCAAAAATACCTTTTCAATGAAAATATTACACATACATTTTAGTTATTCAGATTGAGGGCTGGGACACCAGGGTGGCTCAGTTGATTAAGCATCCGCCTCTTGATCTCAGCTCAGGTCTTGATCTCAGGGTTGTGAGTTCAAGCCTTGCATTGGCCAGCGTGGAGCCTACTTTAAAAATAATAGAGGTTAATTCCTATTTTGAAAAACTCAAATAGTACAGCAAAGACTAGTATTTTCCTTTCTTTCCCCAACCCCCATCCTCTATCACCCTCATCCTGAGACAACCCCTGAATGTAAGGGTCATGAAAGTAGTACTTCATTTGTATTTTTCATCATTTATTTTTAGTTTTTAAAAATATTTATTTATTTTGAGAGTGAGAGAGAGCATGAGCAGGGGAGGGGCAGAGAGGGAAGGAGAGAGAGAGAATCCCAAGCAGGCTCTGCACTGTCAGTGCAGAACCTGACACAGGGCTCAAACTCATAAACCATGAGATCATGAACTGAGCGGAAATCAAGAGTTGGCCACTTAACCAACTGAGCCACCCAGGTGCCCCCATCATCACTTTTAAAGTAGGCTCCACGTTGGGCATGGACCAACTCAGGAGCCTGAGATTAAGAGTTGCATGCTCTACGGACTGAGCCAGCCAGGAGCTCCAGTGGTTTTCACCATTTTATCTCTAGAGGCTGAAGGAGTGTCAGCCACACAGTAGACATTCAATTCATCTTTGTTGAATGAATGAATGAATGAATGAGTTTAATGTGTATTATTCCAGTTCTTTTAGAAGATTTGCTTGTAAATCTTAGTGGTGTTATTATTATATTCTAGTCCCACAGTTTATTAGCCAAATGGTCCAATTACCTAACCACAAAGAACCTTAATAATTTCATCTGCAAAATGGGGTTAATAATACTACTTCATGGGGTTGTTGGGAGGATTCCAGTTCTTCGGCCATGCATTTCTGTGGACATATACACATCCTTAAATTTGGTGTATCTGAGACCCTCTGTATTGTTATGCAATTTGCTTTTTTTTTTTTTTTTTTTTTTTGTTAACATTTAATGTGTCTTAGGAGCTTTCCAGGTCAGTATATATAGAGCCACCTCACTCTTTTTAGCTGCTGTTACAGATGAACCCTGGTTTATTTAAGGGATGGTGTCAAACTCGCTGCCCTCCTCCTGTGTCTGGCAGGTGCTCACTGAACAAATATCTCTTGCTGAATCACTGATTGGGCAAAGTGCTCTGAGAACTGGAGGAGCCTGTTGATATTTTAGTTTTCATCGACTGTGCAAGTCTTTGAGTCTTTTTGGTTTGAGTGCGTCAGAGTCTGGTCTGGAAATCTACCAGAGACTATTTTTAGCCTATTTGGCCAGAGGATCGGCTGCTCTGTGGAAATGTGGACTCAGGGCTGGGGCCTGTCTGCACGTGCTGCCTCTAGCAGGTGGTCACAGACTCTGGAAGAAATACCTGGGTGTAGGGTGGACGTGACTCAAAAGCTGATGTGGAAACTTGAGTTCTTGAATCTTAAAGCAGGACTGGGGGGGTCTCCTGGAATTGGCTCCAGCCAATCAGTCAGGGACCTGAGGGAATTCCTGGGCATTCTTTCCTCATCCTGCTTGGACTGTGACTGTAATGGTTGTTGGATACTGATGGGACCTCTACACTCTGGCCTCAGCCTCTGCCCCAGACCCCCTTCAGCTCCAGACAGACTGTGAATGTTCACACCTTTGTGCCTTTGCTCAAGCCGTTTGCTCTGCTAGGACCTTTTCTTCCCTCTTTTTGCACTCAGGGCTCAGCTCAAATGTCCCCCCTTTTGGTAAAGCTTCCCCCTTTCCTCCAGGGGAAGAGCTGGTCACTTTCTTCTGAGGGCCCAAGGACTTTATACCTGCTACGTCCTGGTCACAACATAGGACTGACTTTTACTACCTATCTGTTCCCTTCACCAGATGAGGACTTCTGGAGGCAAGGACTCTGATGCCCATCCTAGGGTCTGGCACGGTATGGAATTTTGCAAATGTCTGCTGGCTGAGGGAAGCTCTGTGAGTGTAGGGCAAAGGCACTGAGGAACAAGCCCGGGAACAGAGAGAGTGCTGCATGAGGAGAAGGAGCTGAGCAATCATGTGATTTAGAAGCATAGGCTGTCTTGAAGAGGTCACTCATTGGCTGTCCTTGGGATAACGTCCTCATTGTCTTCAGAGTGTCCATATGGCCTGGAACCCAGAGCATCAGCCTTCAGTTCCACTCAGATGAAATTTTTGTCTAATTTCTAGAAAAAGACTAACAGAAGATGGCAGTCATTTCAATGATGATAATTATACATGAATATGGAAAAAAGCATCTTGAAGCACTCTCCATGTGAACAGCCATGTCAGATGAGGATAATAATGGTCACTTTAATCAGGGTCTGACCCCCCAAACCTCAGCCATCCAGAATGAGGCTGAGTGGGAAGTAAGAGGCTTTGGGTAGCTATCTCAGAGTTTTATGAAAGCAGTTTTGCTGTGTAGAAGAGTGGGGTCCTCTCTGGGAACCCATTAACTCACACTTTACAGGCCCTTTGATCTGGATTCTCAGCTCAGACCGTAAGCCGGTGGTGATAGAGGAGGTAGTAATGTTGAAAGGGGAGAACCTGACACTGAGAGAGGACACTGGCAAACTGTAAAAAAGCCGATACAGGCACTGTTAGGACAGAGTGACCTTGGGTTGGGCCATGTAGAATTTTTTTCTTAACGTTTATTTCTGAGATGAGAGAAAGACAGAGTGCAAGCAGGGGAGGGGCAGAGAGAGAGGGAGACACAGAATTCGAAGCAGGCTCCAGGCTCTGGGCTGTCAGCATAGAGCCTGACGTGGGCCTCGAACCCACGAACTGTGAAATCACGAAATCATGACTGAAGCAGAAGTTGGACCCTTAATGACTAAGCCACCTAGGTGCCCCAGGCCATTTAGCACTTGAACAAATAACCCAACTTGCACCCAGTTGCCTCTGTAGATATGGTGGCAGGATATAATCATTTGGTGCTGTTAATTCTAAGTTATCTGCTTAAGAAGGCAGGCTATGTATAGTGCAGTTTAGAAAATGATTAACACCTAGACTGGTTTGTGGTATGTCTATCATGTGCCTATATTCACTTATGTGGTATCTCTCCTTTTTCAAAACCACCAGGTAAATAATAATTAATTGTGGGTAATATGTCCAGCACTATGCTAAGAGCTCTACCCTGTTACCTAATTTAATCTCTAACAACCCAGGGAGATAGAATTATGGATAATCCCATTTTATAGATGTGGAGGGTGAGGCTCAGAGAGTAATGGAACACATCCAAGGTCATACAGCCAGCAAGAGCTGGAAGGGACTTTGATCCCAGGTCAATAGGCTCTAAAGGCAGTGCTCTTAACCCATTGGCCCTGAATCTATTGTGGTTTTCCTCCCTCATCTCAGTGGACTGCAGTCTGGTGGGTGCATCTCCTGCTGTCTCTTTTCTTTTTTAAGTTTATTTATTTATCTTCAGAGAGAGAGGGTGACAGAGAATCCCAAACAGGCTCAGCATGGAGGCCAACATGGCTTGAACCTTTGAACCGTGAGATCATGACCTGAGCCGAAGTCAGACACCTGACCTACTGAGCCACCCATGAGCCCCTCCTCCCATCCTTTAATCTCTGTACTTGCCCCATCTCCTGGTAAAGTTCAGGGTGATGGATTTGCCTCCCAGGAGGCTAGATACATTGTCAGAAACCCTGGTGTCCGCTGATGTGACATTTTGCTGATGAATAGCTCCCTTCCTGGAGCCGAAGAGTATTCATTGTCCAGTCACAGGAAAAACACACCATGTGTCCCCTGACAGCCCAAAGATGAGTCGTGACTGTCTGGACATGTTCAGGGTGTACCCATGGCCTTTGGTTGAATCAACCACACCTTGTCTCTAGGCCAGAGGTAAAGTCTAGGGCCATCTGTCTGCCTAGTGACTGGGTCCTGCTGGAGGCAGGAGATGGCAGCTCTTGGGAGGCAGGGCCCAGGGTCCTGGCCAGGAAGTCATGTGGTTGCCCTGCAGGCTGCTGTGAGGTTGAGGGTGTGTGAGCCCTGGAATCTGCTGGGGGAGTCGAGGCATGTTGAACACAGTGTCATATTCAGAAGGGAACTTGCCACGCAGCAGCAGCACAGACTGGAAAGGGCTCTGAGTGAGCCAGAGCTTGGGGGCTTTTTGACCTCCCTATGTGACAACAGCAAGTTTCCTCCTCTGGACCTCAGGTTCCTCACTGCTAAATACAAGGACAAGCAACGGCATGGAAAAATGGTAATACATATCACTGTCAAACAAGATCATGAAACAGTAGTACCCCTCCCTTTTTGTTAAATGAAACAGTTGGTATGTATATTTGTCTCTATATCTTGTGTAAAAAATATAGAAACTTGTAGGGGTGCCTGGCTGCCTCAGTTGGTAGAGCATGAGACTCTTGATCTTGGGGTCGAGTTCAAGACCCACGTTTGGCATAAAACTTATTTAAAAAAAATTATACATACATATATATAATATATATCATAATATATTTTATTTATATATTCATAAATTCATGAATTTATATGTATATATTTATATCTATCTATCTATATCTATATATGTGAAAGTATATGTGATATAGAAGGATATACATAAAATTGGTAACCGAGGTCATCTCCAAGTGGTAGAATTATGGGTGATTTATTTTTCTGCGTAGTTATATATTTTCTTATTTTTGAAAAGTACAAAAAATTCCAATCTGAGATGTCAGATTCCAAACCTTGTGCTCCTGGCTCATCTGTACTGCTGCCTCTGCTACTTAAGCCCAACAGTGACTGTCCTCTGTGGTCCCGGGAGACCAGAAAGTTCTGGGGAACTGCACCTGCTCACTCTGTTCCTTCTTCCCACCAGGTCCTTCATGTTGCACACGAGTGTGCTTTCAGCCAGAATTTTGTGGTGCTCAGTGGAAGTCTGGGGCCTGTATGTTTCTTCATCTCTCACCACTGCACCCGTTGGCCCCACCCTCAGATCAAACAGCATGATGGCCCTGGAGAGATGAGCTGGAGTAGGTGAATCAGGTGAATGGTGCTGTGTGATGTCTGCTCTGCTTTTCTCCTTGTCTCAGCTCAGGCTGCTGTGATAGCAAGATACCAGAGACTGGGTGGCTTATAAACAACAGAAATTTATTTCACTGTTCTGGAGGCTGAAAGTCCAAGATCAAGGCACCAACAGATTGGGCGTCTGGCTTACAGATGGTCATTTTCTCCCTGTGTCCTCACATGGCCTCTTTTATAAGGGCACTAATCCCCTTCATGAGGGCCCCACCCTCATGACCTAATCATCTCCCAAAGGCCCTGCCTCCTAATGCCATCACATTGGGGATTAGGTTTCAATTTATCAATTTGGGGAGAACAGAAACATTCAGTCTACAGCACTCTCCTTCTCAGGTACTCTTTGGGATCACAGCTGTCCCACACCCCTTCCCTCCACTCTCCTCCATCTCCCCTAGTAAATCCTGACCAACTATCAAGGCCAGCTCACGTGCCACCTCGTCAGTGAGGGCTTTGGTGCTTGACTGGGGAAGTGAGTGTCATCCGCATGCTTTCCCACACTCCTTCCTTGAGTTCCTCTGGAGAACTTGCTCATGTTATGTGGTTTGGTGGGGCTGTCAATCATAGCACTGCCCCTGCCAGAGGCATGGGCACACAACAAGGGCTGATAAATCAGAGGATCCAACCTCACTGGCCACAGAGATTGGATCAGTGATGGGCATGTGACTCAGATAGGACCAATCAGATACCTCCCTGAGACTCATATGCAAAAATTGCAAGAGAGAAGTGTTCTTTTTGCTGTCCTTGCTTACCTGTGTGTGATGCTATGAGTCTGTAGCAACTGGCAGCCATCTTGCTTGCATCAAAAGAGCACTTTTATGCAGAAGAAGACCATATACAGGCAGAGGCTGAATGACATCATTGGTTCAGCATCTGCATTCAGCTATACCTGAAGCAGATACTCCTGCCTTCCCAGTTAGGTGAGCCAGTAAATCCTCTTTTTGTTTGAGCTGGTTTGAAATGGGGTTCTCCTCCTTGCATCTGAAGGACACCTGACCAGTATAACTTCCCTGACATCCCCTGGTGTCCCCTACCATGTCATTCTTTAGAGTTAGTAATTCATACTCCTGTGCTGCATTGTTGCCGCTTGCTACTGTCCTCCTCCTCAGTAGGACCTCCCTGCTCCTTTTTCCGCCCACAGCTCTGAGACCATATATCATTAAAATTAGTGAAGGGTGATTGAGTGAATCGGGGAGGGATGAGTGCATAACGGCCACCTTGACACCCTTTTGGCAGCTGCTAACACTTCTACTAAGGATAAGCTGGGTCTGAACTTACTCTGCAAGGAGACTTGAAGAAAACAAACAGTTAGTTAGCCCCACCAGCCAACATTCCTACTTCAGGAATGAGGCTGGGCTTGGGCAGTGCCTTGATGATCCAGTTCTGACCTGCCAGTGGCTTAGAGAACAGACAGAACTGTTTCCGGAGGAATAAGAGAGCCCGAAGCCATAGCACTGGCACTTGTCAGGGACAGAGCTGCCATCAGAGCACTTCTTGGCCCCTTGGAGGGTAGTCAGGAGCTGGCTAGGAGGTCAGAGGCAGGACCCCTTGAGATGCTGGAGCCACAATGAAGACAGGGGTCCATTTGGAATGGATGGATGGAAAGCTGACTTCCTGCCAGGAATCTTAACCATGCACAGTCTCAGCTCTTGGGGAAAAGTTCAGATTTATTTAGTGTGATGCAACCCTGGGACATAGGGTTGTTTTCCATGTGGCTGCAAGAATAAAAGTTATGATGGATTTTTTAAAAAATGGAATCAAATGATCAACATGTTTCCAGGTCTGCAACTTGTAGAAAGCTTGGTGGACAGTTGAAGAAATGTTTCCCTATAATAAATTAGAAAGTGTTTTATTTTCCTTCAGCTAATCTTTCATAATAATTTCGATTGTGGCATGGGAAGGCAGGATTCTTTTAAATAATTCTTCCCTGAAACATAACATCTGCTGGTCCCAAACTGCCAGAAAGGACCATTGATTACTATGAAATAGATGAAGATTAGATATTAATTCTACAATTTGCCCATATTTTATTTTCATTTGTGGATGGCATCCCCTCCTTATGCTGGCTCTCGAGAAAATACCATGATTGTGACTTAGGTATGCAGTAAGTCCACGGATGGTGGTTGTAGCAAAAACATGGACAGCACAAAAGTCAAATCCATATTTAAATACTCTATTCCAATGAGAAAAAAATGGCCGCTCCTTCCACGATGGAAGTGATCCAATGTAATCAACTTGCCACCAGATCACTAGCTGGTCCCCTTGGGGAGAGGAGACATTGTAACCATATGAGCCTTAAAGAGTGGAAGTCCGCGTTGTTGAGCTCATGCATATTTTCCATTCATCAAAGTGCCATAGCCACTTGGGTTGATGTTCAGAGGCAGTGTTCAGTAATCTCTAAAAGTCTAGTTATTTCCCCTTCTCTAAAGCAAAACCTGGTAACCTGCTGGAAGACTATTTTAGGGTAGCAGAGTTCTTTCTAAAGGGGACTGTGGCAGATTGTTTTTTCCAAACATGGTTCTGTTGAGTGTAGTTCATCTCATGTGTTTTTCTTTATGATATGCTGTTGAGATTACTCCACTGAGTGGTAGGGCCTATGATCTCTTTCTCTAAATATGGGCTGGTCTTAGTTCTAAAACACAGAACGTGGCTGTAATAGTAAATTTTATGTGCCAGTGTAACTCTGCTAAGGGAATGCCAGATACCTGGTAAAACATTATTTCTGGGTGTGTCTGTGAGGGTGTCTCTGGAAGAGATTAGCAATTGAATTGGTGAACTGAGTAAATCAGATGCTCCTCCCCAGTTTGGGTGGGCAATTGCCAATCTGCTGATGGCCTAGATAGGCGGCCTAGGGCGAATTCTGTCTGCTTAAACTGAGACATCCATTTTTTCTTGCCCTCAGACATCAATGCTCCTGGTTCTTGGGCATTCAGACTCACATCAGGGTTTACACCGTTAGCTGCCCCCACCCCTCCCTGCCTCCATTCTTAGGCCTCTGGACTCAGACTGAATTATACTACTGGATTTCCTGTTTCTGCAGCTTGCAGATGGCAGATCATGGGACTTCTCAGCCTCTATAACCATGTGAGACAATTTCTATAATAAATCTCCTCTTCTATCTATCTATATATATCCTATTGGTTCTGTTTCTCTAGAGAACCCTGACTAATACAATGGCAGTAGTGATGGTTGGCATGAGGCTAGGTTAAAAAAAGCAATACAGTTTCCATATGGTTCTCTCTCTTTCTCTTTTTCCTTCTCTGTCTCTCTCTCTTTCTCTCCACACACACACACAGCACAAATACACACACATGAATATATATACATATCACACACATATATGCACATCACACATATGCATACGTATATGCATGACATGTGCCTTGGGAATTCTGAGCCAACCTATAAGAAGTCTACCAGCTATCCTGAAGCTGCCATTCTGGACAGACCACATGTGAAGTTTCCACATAGAGAGAGATGGTTGAGGGGCCCAGTTGTTCCAGTCCTTGGCTGTTTGCGTCCTCTGAGCTTTAACAGCCAGACATCTGGATGAGACTTCAGATGATTTCAGCCCCCAGCCTTTCAGTTGCCCAGCTGATGCCAAGTAGAATAGAGATGAGCTATTTCCACTGAGCCCTGACCAAAATGCAGATTCATGAGCAGAATAAATGATGTTTTAAGCACCAAGTTCTGGTTTGGTATATAGCATTATTTTCAGAGTCTCTGGGCCTCTGGACTGGCTCCAGTCTGGGAAGGGTTTGAGGGGCTTTGATTCTGTTGTGCTCATTCAAGTCAAACCTTTGCTCATCTGACCTAGAGCTTTCTCTTTATGCAAATAAAGTGAGCAGAAGGGTCCTTGTCTCTTTCAGTTCTAGGGACACCATGATCTCATGATCGTTAGCCAATACTGAAGATCTCTGCTTGCCAGACCAGCAACACTTGGCTCTGTTGCTCATTACAGAAACCATGCTATACCTTGTCTCTGGTGATTGAATACCATCCTCTGGCCTCTGCTTCCTAGGATTTAAGCTTTCCTATTGAGTTCAAGAAACGCTATTTGATGATGCCATCATTGTGGAGAACAACCACAATAAAGACCTTCAAGGATGGTATGCAAACCCCATCAAAGTATTTCTCAGAGCCTTGGTGCAGGGAGTGTCCTCTGGATCCTCCCAAGGATCCTGGCTGTAGGGTGGGTGGAGCAAGTCTCACACAGCAAACCTACTTCAGCATCCCAGTCTCCTCAAGACTTTGGACACATCCCCTAGAGTGTACCACAGAAGATTCGGCACTTCGGCCTCATTCAACATTGACATGTTTGAGTCAAACCAATGAAAAACTGGAGCCCTAGGCCTATGACACCTTTCAGTGTAGAGGCTGAATTTCAAGATGTGCTAGAGGGCTTCCCAGTTGAGATATTGATGTAAAAAATATAGTCCCTCTTGTACACCTTGCAGAAGCAAATATGAAACTTTTTTAAATGTTTATTTATTTTTGAGAGAGAGACAGGATGTGAGTGGGTTAGGGGCAGAGAGAGAGGGAGACACAGAATCCGAAGCAAGCTCCAGCCTCTGAGCTGTCAGCACAGAGCCTGATGCGGGGCTTGAACTCACGAGCTATGAGATCATGACCTGAGCTGAAGTTGGACGCTCAACCAACTGAGCCACCCAGGTGCCCCAATATGAAATTTTTAATAGAAATTCTTTCATAACTCACAGCCATGGGACTGCTTTAGATAAACTCAATCCCAAATCCCAAATGATATGATATGAAGAATCACTATGAGGAAGAGACAGCATATAGGATTAGTATTTTTTTGATTTTTTTTAATGTTTATTTATTTTTGAGAGACAGAGCACAATTGGGGATGGGCAGATAGAGAGGGAGACACAGAATCTGAAACAGGCTCCAGGCTCTGAGCTATCAGCACAGAGTCTGACGTGGGGCTTGAACCACGCACCATGAGATCATGACCTGAGCTGATGTTGGTTGCTTAACCGACTGAGCCACCCAGGTACCCTTAGGATTACTATTTTAATAACCCCAAAAAATGTAAACGTACTAAAGAAATAAATAAAATGGAAAGAAGCAATAAAGAAAGAACAGGATACAATAATAAGAGAAAAAGATTTGAAAAAAAAAAACCCCTACATTGAATTTATAGAAATGAAAAAAAGATAGCTATTGAACTAAAGATACTCAGTGGATAGGTTAAATAGTAGGTTAGACACAGACAAGAGAACATGAGGGATGAAATTATCTCAAATGCAATACAAATAATAAGGAAATGGAAAATGAGAAAAAGATTAGGTGACACGGAAGATTGAATGACAAGTCCAACGTGCATCTAGTGGCCATTCCAGAATGAATAGCAGAGGGAGAATAAGTGAGAAATGGTATTCAAAGAGATAACTGCTGAGAGTTTTCTTGAATTAATGAAAGCTATGAATTTTCATAGTGTTGATAACAAAGTGTCCTCTGAAGGTAAAAACAAGTAAATCTACACTTCTATATGATGAGTAAATTTTTGGAAAGCCAAAACAAAGAGAAATCTTAAAAGCAACTGTATGGCATTGACAGATTACCTGTAAAAGGACAGTGATCAGGCTCACAGCAGACTTAGTAACAGTGGACGCCAGAAGACAATGGAACTACAGTAAAACTTTGGTTTGTGAGCATAATTCATTCCAGAAACATGCTTGTAATCCTAACCACTTGTATATCAGAGCAAATTTCCCCATAAGAAATAATGAAAACTCAGATGGTTTGTTCCACAACCAAAAATATTCATATAAAATGATTACAATGCTATAACATGACACAAAATAAGAAAGAAAATACAAAATATAAAAAAAAAAAACAACCAGGGGCACTTGGGTGGCTCAGTTGGTTAAGTGTCCGACTTCAGCTCAGGTCATGGTCTCGTAGTTCATGAGTTCAAGCCCCACATCCGAGCCCACTTCGGATCCTATGTCCCCCTCTCTCTCCGCCCCTCCCCTGCTCTCTCTCTCTCAAAAATAAATATATGTTTAAAAAAATAAATTAACCTGTAAGTACCTTTGAAAACCTTCAAGGCTGGTGTGAGGGAGACAAGAGAGAGGAGGGCCATTGTGTAGGATGACTTTCACTATCACTGATGGAATCACTACTGTCTATTGGCTCAATGGAATCTTTTTCTGCTTGGGGGCCATTGTATATGCTTGCACAGATGTTGACTACAGTAAAGTATTAATAAACTCTTATCATCTACTGTATTTAATGTAACTGGCAATAAGGCAGCAGAAAAAAGGGTCTATATCTGCAGGCAGCCTGACCTAGAATGAAGCAAAGCATTCCCATCCCAAGCTTACTCTTGTATGGAAAAGCAAAGGACTGTCCATAGGTGCTTTTAAGTGACAAAAAATACACTACTGCCAGTTGTGGGCACCTTCCAATATTCTGAAAAATCACTGATTTCTACCAGACACTGCAGCCTGAGACTGAGCATCTGAGCATGGGAGACGATCACCCACAATCCTGCAGTGAGAGAGAGAGAGAGAGAGAGAGAGAGAGAGAGAGAAGAACCATTGGCTCAGTTGTGATCATGTGACATTCAGTGCCACATACTACTTGTATTGTAAGACATCACTCGTTTATCAAGTTAAAATTTATTAGAAATGTTTGCTCGTCTTGGAGAACACTCACAGAACAAGTTACTTGCAATCCAAGATTTTACTGTTTCTAATAAAGATGCCACGGTAGATAATTGTCAGTCAAAAAGTCTGTAGCCAGCCAAGAATTAGGGCAGATAAAAGACATGTTCAAAGAAACTCTGAGATTCTAAGGCTCACAGACCCTTCCTGAAAGGATCATTAAAGGATGTTCTTCATTAAGATGGAGTTTAGCCTAGAAGGAAAAGGTGGGACATAAGAAGTAATTTGAGACAATGATAATTATGTACATAAGTCCAAAGAAACATTGGGCATATAAAACCAGTAATTAACAACCAGTACTGGGGATTCAGAAACAGGACTGAAGTAATAGATCACAACAACTTGGTGAGATTGGAGGCAAAGGTTTTTGAGGTCCTTGTGTTACTGGGGTGGAGGAGAGTGACATTGCTTAACTTGGAACTGTGTTAAGTATTCATTTTAAATATGCTAGGAACTAGCTATAAGAGTATAAAAAGATGTGTGATTTTGAAATCAGTAGAAGAGGAATCTTTAAAAAAACTCTGATCCAATAAAAAGCAGGAAAGGAGAAAAAAGCAAGGTAAACGGAAAACACAAAACAGGATGATAGAGGAGTCTGAATACTTTAGTCATTACAATACATGTAGGTGGATTGTACTGGATACCTAAAAGAAAATTCCAGAACAGGTTAAAAAATGCAACACCACCAACACCTCAAATCCAGCTTCGTGCAGCCAACAGTGGCTCATTTAAAACAGTAGAAAGATAGAAGGTAGAAAGATATGGGAGAGGGTACGTCCCATAATTACTAACCGAAAGAAAGACAGTGTAGCAATGTTGGTTTTTTTTTTTTAATTTTTTTCCCCCACATTTATTTATTGTGGAGAGACAAGAGAGCGACAGAGCATGAGTATGGGAGGGGCAGAGAGAGAGGGAGACACAGAATCTGAAGCAGGCTCCAGGCTCTGAGCTGTCAGCACAGAACCCAACACAGGGCTCGAACTCACAAACTGTGAGATCATGACCTGAGCCGAAGTCAGATGCTTAACTGACTGAGCCACCCAGGCTTCCCTACCAATGTAGCAATGTTATTATCAGACAAAATGAATGAGAAACAGGGCCTTCCTTATGTCATTCATAAGGTCAAATTATGTCAATCATATGTCAATCATATATCAATCATTATGTCAGTCATAAGGTCACATGTCAAAGGAACAGTTCGCTAGGAAGATATACTTGGACTTGTATCCCCTACCAACATTATTTCAAAATATACAGAAAGTACACAGAATTATGAGAAGAAATGGAAATGTTTAAAATTTTAGTGAGCGATTTTGCCACAGCTTTCTAGAACATAAGAGCTCTTGTAGACAAAAAAAATTAGTAAAGACACAGAAATTTTGAATGTCATCTTTATCAGCCTTGGTAGGATGAATACATAGAGAATACTAACCTTGAATTTGTCATTTAAATACATATTTTTCATGCATATGGGAACATTTACAAAAATTGATCACTTACTGGCCCAAAGCTAGTCTCAACAAACATTAAAGAATGACTATCATATATAGACTATATTCCCAAACCACAATACAAGGAAATGACAACAATAAGGAGAGGTTAGCCAACAAAGGAGAAAAGCTTATTCTCAGGATTTCCAGCCGCACTCTCAACATCATGACATTGAGCACGGGAGCCAGGCAGATAGTTATCACTGTGGGCAGTTATGCTCTGTAATTTGGGGCAAACCATCCCTCCCCAGCCCAGTGTGTAGGTCCAAGGACAGAGAGTGCTTTGCCAGCAAAGTTGGCAGGCACGGTAACTGGTGTGTGAGTCCTTGAGGCTGACTCCCCAGTGGCAGCAGCTGAGTCAAGGGACAAACTGGAGACGACCCCTCGGGACTCTTCTCTTTTCCCTTCTCTCTGGTTCCCCACTGACTCCAGATTCAAGTGCAGATGAAAAATCCACCTTCAGGCTGGAGGCAGCCTCTGCTCTGAGTGCTATGGGGCAGCTCTCTTTTCACCTCTGCTTGTCTGTGGTTTGGACCCTGCCATGCCTTGAGAGTGGGGTGGGGTGTTGCTAAGTGAGCGTCTCACTCCATATGTTGGCTTTAGGGTAGCTTTGGTTGGGGCCAATGCCAGACCCCTAGACAGGAGAAGAGGCAGGGGGTCATACGGAGAACTGTCTGCAAGCCAGGCAGCCTGAGTTCTGGTCTCCGCTCTCTCACGAGGCAGTTGCACGACCTTGAGCAAGTCACTCACTACTGCCTTGCGCCCCAGCAAGTAGCCTTCCTAGACACTCGGTAAACCAGAGGTAACTTAGGATTCTGGGAGTCCTTATCCAGGACTCTTGGTTGTGAGTGACAGAAACCCATCTCAGACTGGCTCAGGCAAAAGGAGAATTAGTTGGCTGACGAAACTGGAAAGCTCAAGAGTGCCACTGGCCTCAGATATGGCTGGATCCAGAGCTTCAAACAAGATCATTAGGACTCTGCCTTTCTCTTCATCGCTTAGCATTGCTGTCCTCTGAGCTGCCTTCGTCTCAGGCACTTGCTCTGCTTGATCCCACCTGAGGATCGGGCTTCCACCCAGTCAGCTTCAGAGCCCTCCGTGGGAAGGTAATGTCTCTTTTCTGGCTGTTTGCACACAAATCCCAGGACTGGATCTCATTGGTCTGACTTAGGTCGTGTGCCTGTCTCTGAACCCGTCACTGTGGTCAGGCGTTTGGATGCTCTGATCGCGCAGGGCTTGGTCAGGGGCTCACCGCTGGAGCTGAGGGAGGTGATTTGCCAAGACCTCCCGGGTACCCGGGAAGCAGCGGGCAGCTCAGAGGCGGTTGGGTTGTGATACTCTCCTCCATTCCACGCCGTGGTTACTAGGCATCTGGCCTGGGATACAGAGATGAGTTTACATCTTAATTTGCTCACAGTCTGGGGAGGGCAGATAAGTACACAGTGAACCGTAATACCAGCTGGACCCTCTCTAAGGCTGTCATGGCAGCCGACACCAAGTGCTCCAGAGCCCAACGGAGGCAGGAATTAATTGTGCCTGGGGGCTCAAGAGGGCTTCTCAGAGGAGGTGATATCTATCCGTCCTGCATCTCTCTCTGTACTTTCTGCCTGCACTCAAAGGCGGTTGGGACCTGCAGTGACACAGGGCTGACCCAGCGCAGGACCGGAGCCTCTATTCCACCTGGCGGAAAAGGCTGAGAATCGGCTACAGCAGCGCAAATCTGATTATCAGGAACTGAGTGGCTCCTGAGGAGTCCTGGACCTTGGTTGCACACGTCTGAGTATGGAAATTCAATAACCATACTCAATCTAACCCTACATCTCTGTCTGTACCGCCGCAGAGAGAAAATTAGTCTCGGTGTTTGCAGTTTTACAGACATTAGGGAACTGGTACGAAAAACACTGGTCCCTGAGCTCGTGGGTCTCAGGTGACAGTGGTCGGGTTGTTGGTACGATCCTAGCACGTGAGAGATGGGTGGCCTGAGAGGTGATCCGGGCCAGGGGATTCTTCATGTGGAATTTGTTAGGGCTCCTAAATTGGAGACAAAATTGTGCTTTTGTGTGTGCCTGTGTGTGTGTGTGTGTGTGTGTGTGTGTGCGCACATGTGCAGGTGTATGCTCTAGGGAGAGGTTCATTGCTTTGGTCAGATTCATGGAGGGATCTGTGTGCACCAAAATACTGAGAGCCCTGAAATGGGGCCAAACCCCTCGTTTGGTGGTGGAAGAAAATGAAGCCCTGAGGAGAAAATATTCCTGAGAGAGCCCCTCAGGTCAGTGTGTGAGCAGGCGCTGAACCTCAGCTGTCCAGCTCCTGGGCCATGAGGTCTTCCTCTAAACCAGGGGCTTCCTGAGCCTGACTGAGCATCAGAACCTTCTGGAGAACCCAGTTTCCTGGGTTGGCACCAGACGCACTAAGTAGAGTAGGGTGAGCCTTAGGAACCTGTGTGGTTAGCAGGCTCCCTAGCCTGGTCTAATGCAGGCCACTGAGACGTGGTGCTGGGACAGAGGTCTGGGACCAGAGCTTGAGAACATGGCCTGAATGAGTGGAGAGTCAAAAGGCCATCTTTGATGGGGGTGGGTGGCTAGGTGGGCGTGTGAAAGGTTTCTAAGACCACCCTGAGGCCTGGTGATTCACTAGAAAGACTCCTAGAATTCAGCATATAGTCATACTCATGGCTGAGATTTACTATAGCAACAGGATGCAAAGAAAACCAGCAAAGGAAAAGGCACATGGGACAAAGACCAGAGGAAACCAGGCACAAGTTTCCAAGGTCCTGACCCAGAGAGTGACACAGGGCCCCAGCATCAGATTGTGACAGCAGGCGTGAGTGTTGTCTCTCACGGAAGCTGTTTGAGCCCAGGAGTCCAGGGTTTTATTAGGGGTCAGTTACATAGGTACCCTCTGCCTAGTGTTACCAAAATTCCAGACATGCAGGAGGAAAGCAGGTGTCAGCACAAACCATATTGCTTGTACAGACATTTCTGGTATTCCCTAATTGATAAGCCGAGAACCCTACCATTCTGAGGTCCTGAGGGTTAGGACTTCGACATATGAATTTTGTGGGCAGGGGATACAATTCAGCTTACAACAGTAGACAATTCCCCAAAGATAGACCAGGGGCTTGGAAGCTGGGCATCCCCTCCTGAAGGACAAAACTGAGATTTTAATGTCTGGCAGCTTCTGTGGTCATGATCATTGTGTTCTGAGGTCTCCCCCTGGTAATGTGAATGTGTTCTCCCCCTATCCCTCCTAGCCTCTCTAGAAGCAGCCCTGATTTACAGAAGGAGAAAATGCCAACTGGCTTTTATGCCATAAAAACACATCCATCATCCAAATACAGCCAGTCAGGAGAGTCTGACCTGTGTGGCTAACCTCTGGAACCGGGCTGGGGTCTCAGCCATGTGGAGACTGCGGGAGAAGTCAGTGCAGCTCTGACCACTAGGCTCACTGGCTGGCTCGCTCTACCTGCTCCAGGTGCCGTTGGCTCTGACTTGAAGGTAGAAGAAGCCGGGGGCAACTTTCCCAGCCAGCACACAGCGTCATTTCTCTGTTTCTTGAAGAAGGCACCCTGGTTCCATAAATAAAGATCCTTGGGGTGAGTTGACAGCTGCAGAGGCATTTTGGGAGCAGTAACTGAGCTGCCACATTGCTGGAGCGTGGCCAGGGACCTGCTGAAGAGAGAGAAGCCATCAGGGTGGGCACAGGCCTTCCCCCTACGCCTCCCAGACCTTGACTCTGCTGCTCGAGGTACCCCAAGGCCTGCTGTGATGAGAGACAGACAGAGAGAGAGAGAGAATGAAAGAAAGAAAGAAAAGAGAGAGAGAAAGAAAGAAAAGAGAGAGAAAGGAGAGAGAGAGAGAGTGAGTCATTTCCCGCATAGAGGCAGAGCAAGGCAGGCAGAGTGCTCACGGGGCACCCTGGGTGGGTGGTGTCTAGGGAGAGCCATGTGACTTTCTGGCCCTTCATTTCCTCATCTGCAAAATGGGAGCAATGGTCCCTGCTCAGCCTCCCTCACAGCATTGGGTGAGAATGGAATAAAGAAGGTAGAGCAGCATTCCCAGGGACCCTCAGTTCACAGAATGTCAGTTTACAGTGTAACAGGGTCGCACTGCCTTTTGGGATCTATGGCCGGGAGGCCCGGATTTCAGCCTGTGACTGCCCCCAGATGGGCTAACCATGTGGGACCCTGCCCACTGACAGCCCTCAAACCCTCGGGCAGCTCATATTCAGAGGGCAAGTCTGGTGTTTGGGCAGATGGGGCTGGTGTTGGTCCTGCTCACATTCCCCACCCCCCCCCCCACCACAAGCAGAAGGTTGCTTTCAGAACTTACCTGACTTTGTACCCTTAAAATGGTAAAAAAATGCACCTTTTGATTTTGAAGGGCAGAGGCTGCTGCTTTCAGCCGGGGGCCTGCACCGTATAAGGAGAACTTCACAGGAGCTGTGAGGATTTGCTTAGAGTCAGCAGGGTGGGGAAGGGGGGAGCGGTTCAGCCCCGGACTCCTGATTTCAGCTCAGATCATGATCTTGTGGCTGGTGAGACCGAGCCCCTCATTGGTTCTTCACTGACAGTGCGGAGCTTGCTTGGGATTCTTCCTCTCCCTCTCACTCTGCACCTCCCCCCCCCAAGTAAATAAACTGCTTGAAAAAGCAGTTTTAGGTTCACAACAAAACTGAGAGGAAGGTGCCGAGTGTTCCCATATGCCCCTGCCCCACACATGCACAGCCTCCTTATCAACATCCCACCAGAGTGTACGTTTGTTACAACATTACCACCCAGAGTCTATAGTTTATCACACTGTTCCCCCTTGGTGTTGTACATTCTATGACTTTGCCAATGGATATGACGTGTATCCATAATACAGTATCATGCCCACCCCCACCCTCAGCTGGGTTTATATACTTGCCCACACTTGTGTCTGTAAACCGTGTAACCAAAGAGCCTCTTGGCAGCTGGGATCTAACGAGTGCAGTGAGGTGGCAGGAGGGGTCAGCAGGGGCCCCCTGGGCACCAGGTTTGGCGTTGGGCTTTGCTGGCCACTGAGAGACCTGAGACATGTCACTATACTCTCACTGAACCTCAGCTGCACTGTCAGTGACACGGGGGCGGGAGGGTGGGGTAGAAACTCTAGACCAGGTGAGGCTAAGGCGAGGAGATGAAGGCATTCTGTGAACTGAGGGGCGTTGTGGGTGGTGCAGTGGTACCTCAGCCTCTCCTCCTGGTTGCTGACCTCTCCAGGAAATTCTGATCCTCTGTCACCTCCCTGCCAGAGATGAAGGGAGGAACAGGGACAGCGGGGAAACAAATGGCCAATTAACGCCAGCCAGAGCTGCGGGTCAGGGCTGGACACACTGTCCGAAGGGTGCCCCCTGGTGTCCGTCACCCGGATGATCAGGCCTCGGTTGGCAGTGACACAGCGATGGGTTCCCCCTTCCCTGAGTTTCTAACCTTCTCGTTTCCTGCTGCAGTCCCGAACTGAAATGTAAAGTAGAACTTCATATGCTGAGCCAGTTCTGCAGGGCAGTCCTACTTACCCTGTGTGCGAGGAGAGAACATGCACGGAAGTAAATGGGCAATTAATACCCACTGCTTGTTCTGAAGTGCAGGGAGCTTAGTTTCTATGTCCTGCTCAGGCAATCTTTGCCTGCCCCAAGGTCACGAAGATATTCTAGTTACTTTCTAGAAGCTTTTTTTTTTTTTTTTTTTTAACTTTCCGTGGTCTTTACTTTAAAAAACAACTAAAATTTGCTTAAAGAACAGAGATTGGTTGCTGTAGAGTGGAATTCAGTTTCGGGCAAAAATAGGTCAATACACTTAAGCTTTGGTTTCCTCAACGGGGAAATAACTGTGCCAGGATTGTTGTGACGTTAAATGAGATAACAAAGTGCTCAGAGCAGGGGAAGGCTTGCAGCAAGTGAATTCAGTGTAGGCCTATCACTGTTGTTGTTTTTAAAGCTGTAGCCGGGGCACAGGGGTGCAAGAGAAGTTAGCTCCAGGGACCCCAAACAGACCAGGTGCAGCCGCTCGCCACTGACAAAATCCGAAGGCAGAGAAATGAGCGGTGGTGGAACAAGAAAGGAATTTATTTCAGTGAGGGCAACACCGGGAAGACAGCACACCAATATCTCAAGGACTGTCTCCAAAGTGCCGGGATTCCTTCCAGGTTTATATAAGGAAAATGTGGGGCAAAGGTGGGTGAGTCTGTGCAGGTGGGCAGTGAAGGGCAGATTGGTCATTGTCTTGGGGTCAATCATGGGTGGGCCTTGCTGGCTTGGGCTGGTCCTCCTGCTTCTTGAGGGGGTAGTTTCGGTTGCCTCAGGGGCTGCTTTGCCCTTGGGACCTTCCACCTGAGCCCAGAGAGAAGTTGGAAAGAAGAACCCAACTGGAAAGTTTGAGGCCATAATGGAGCCAGCTGCGATACTCTTTCATGGCTGTCCAGTATTGTATTTGACAGTGATGGGCATGGAGGTAGTTTGTTTTTCCATTCTTACAATCCATGCTGCACTGAATATGCTTGCAAACACAGGCGTTTACGAGTATTTCTGCAGGACAGGTTGTATGTATTATTCTTTTGTAATGTTTGTTTATTTTTGAGACGGAGGGAATGCGTGCAAGTGGGGGAGGGGCAGAGAGAGAGAGGAAGACGGAGGACTGGAAGCAGGCTCTGCACCGACAGCGGAGTCCGATGTGGGGTTCGAACTCATGAACTGTGAGATCATGACCTGAGCCAAAGGTGGACACTTAACCGATTGAGCCGCCCAGGCGTCCCTGTATGTATTTCTTTTAAGATTTTTAAAAGTAAGTAATCTCCACATCCAATGCAGGGTTCAAATTTACAACCGTGAGATTAAGTGTCTCATGCTCTACCAACTGAGCCAGCCAGGCGCCCCTGGTTGTATCTATTCTTGATGATTCCATGTGCCTCCTTCAAATGTCCCCACCAACTGAGCCGAGGAAAAGACCGTGAAGGTTCCCCCAGGTTCCCAGCCTGGCCTAGGGGAAGGGTGGGCCAGGAGCCGCAGCTGAGAGGCTGCTGGAGGGAGGCCAGGAGAAGACAGATCTCTAAGATTTGCCCTCTGAAGAGGGAGAGCGGCCAGGATGCAGGTGTGGAAGGGGAGCGTTTGCTACAAACGGTGAGAAAATAGCTTGTGGGAGCCTTTGTTCCTTCAGAAGAGTGATTGCCTTTGATGGGCTGTTAATAGGAGTCATTACGTGGTTATTAAGAAGGGAATGCAGTCAGCCCAGCTCTGAATAGCTAAATTCAGCGGTCTTCTGGTTTAACCGTTATCTTTCCCTCTGCAAATACGGAGTGCAGGCACCGTCCCTGGAGCCCCCTAAAATTAGGGGTTTTGACATTTTAGCTCAGCAGGATGGACGATGCTTGCGGGTGTCAGTGAACAGCTGGGGTAGCTAATGGGAGGGCCGAGGTGGAGAAAGAAATGAAAGTCAGAGCTGAGAAGGGAGGTGGGGGTGGGCATCAAGAGATGCAGTGATGGAGAGTCACAGGAAGAAACAGGGCAGGGGAGAGAGCCAGAGAGAAGCAGGGACAGAGATAGGGAGCAAAAAGAGAGGAAGAGACAGGGAGGAAAAATTTCTAAGAGCCTAGATTCTGGCCCAGGGCCAAAGACATCAGCATCACCTGCAAACAAATGCAGATTCCCAGGCCACCCAGCCCTGCTGATTTAATTTCTGCATTTAACAAGATCCTCTGGTGATCACTCTTGCGTGTTCAAGTTTGAGAAGCCCTGGTTTGGAGCTTCACCGGGGTAAGGGACCCAAACTGGTCCACAGGCCTGGGGCTAGGGGTGGCCATGCATGAGCCGAGACTCCGCGCAGAGGCAAGCTGGGTTTGATCTTGAGAAGAGTGCTCAGGAGAGGAAGAAAAGCAGAAGAGGGGATTGGAGAGTTTGGGGTTGGGGGTGACTTTGGGGCAGGTGGTCAGAGACGTTGCTAAGGTGACATTTGCAGAAAGAGCTGGATGGAGAAAAAGCCCATGCGACTCCTGTAGGCTGGGTTCTGTTCTGAGTTCTTCACTGTATTAGGTCATTTAACCCTCACCCCTTGAGGGGGAGGGTCAGACCTCCTACCCCATCAGGTGTTCACAGCTCACGCTGAATTCAAAGCCAGGGGGAATTGGAGCAGTTCTGACCCCATTACCCACCCGGCACAAGCCCAAGTCACTGGCTAGGGAGAGCCATATCTGCTTCCTCCTGCTTCTCCCCCTCAATGTTTCCCAGCCATCACCTGTGTCACCAGGGGCTGTCTGATGTCCATTTCTGGAAACTCTGGAGTTCTTCCCAAAGCCAGAGACCCTTATACTTCACCTAAGAGAGTGGCTAAAAATGCATTTGGGTGGTGGTTGGTGGGGGGGATGCCAATGAGGGACTGTGTGGGGACAGCTGTAGGCCTCCTGTACACCCCCCTTTCACGGGCCTTAGTCAGGATGGTGACCTGCTCAAGGTCCTGCAGCCGGAGCCTAAGCTGTCCAGGATGCTGGCCTGTCAGAGCCCAGAGAGAGCACGGCAGTCTTCTGCCTGG
Source organism: Panthera uncia (assembly GCF_023721935.1). Lineage (NCBI taxonomy): Eukaryota > Metazoa > Chordata > Mammalia > Carnivora > Felidae > Panthera > Panthera uncia. The sequence continues at coordinate 73,027,306 of NC_064818.1, read as the reverse complement.
GGATTTGTGATGTGGGGTCACAGGAGTGGCTGAATGAGAGCAAAAGTGGGTGTGGCTGTGGACTCGGGACTGGGAGACCAGGACACTAGTCCAGCCAGTGGTACTGGGCAAGTCCCTTTACCCGTCTGGGCCTCACTTTCCTTATCTGTAAAATGGAGATAATGAAAATAGTACTAACCTGTAGGGTTGTTGACAGTATAAGTGTCATCAGTGGTCAGCAATAGTAACACATTTTGTCTGTATCGTTTTGCTCTTATTGTCGCCGTGACTTCCTCCATTTCTGGCCCCGCGGTTCAGCTGGGAGGAGCCTTTGCTGCCTGCAGACAGGAGTCAGGCTGCCTGAGGAGCGCCAGTGGTAAGGGGACACGTGGGTCACCCACAGGCCAGGGTGAGCCTGGGTGAGGGTTAGGGCTCCACCTCAGGCTGAGAAAGGAGTTCAGACAGGAGAACGAGGTCTCTCTCTGGGGAGGCAGTGCCTACCGCGCCAGAACCTGAGGAGTTTGCAGCCACCTGCAGGGACAGGAGCAGGTCTCCGTGTTCCAGGAGCAGCCACCTGGCCAGTGTTTCCATCGGCTGCCCCAGGGTGTTTGCAAATAGATGGCAGGTGTTGGGGTGTTTCATGAATTGTCTTGTCAAGCCCCAAAGGGCTCTCCCTTCACACCTTCCATCCAGGGCCGCGTCAGTGTGTGTAGACAGGAGCCGGCACTGACCAGGGGCTCAGTCCAAAACAGTTTTAAATACATTCAGGGTGTCATCTCAGACCTACGGTGGACCTGGGGATGGTCGGAGCCTCTGCCCCTTGCCGGCATTTTCTCGTTTTCTTGGGCCTCCTGGGTCCAGCTGGCTCGGGCAAAGTCCAGACTGCTTGGTGCATTGCCCACGGCCCTCCAGGTGCTCAAGACCCCCATGCTCTGGCCCGAGGGCCCTCCCTTCCCTCACCTCACCTCAGCAGCTGGAGACCAGGGCGAGCCTTGCTCTGTCTGCACACATTTGGGTCAGCTGATCTCCCTGCCCAGCCAGCCATGCCCACCCCCTTTCCCTCCTGACTCCTACAGTGAGTCCGCAGTGGGGCCCATGACTCTCAGGGAAATTGTCCCACCCCCTCCCTGACTGAGCAGGCACTTGCCACCTGCTTACCGACCTCCTCCTCCAGGCTTGTTCAGCATCTCGTTTCCAGACCATCCGCTGACTCAGTGAGTGAAGGAATGCCCCTCCTTCTCCCAAAAGAGTTCCCTAGGTTTGCTTTCTAGAATGAAGGCTTTCTCGTTACAGTCTCTGCCCCTGCTTTCCACCAAAATGTCAAGGAGTTCCCACTTTTCCAGACAGATAGGGAGGAGAAAGGAAACTAAATTTATCTGGTGTTTGTTTTGCATGAATAGCATGGAGCCAGGCTTTATCAGACCAAGTGTATCTAAATGAGAAAGATATGGCTGAAATGCTATTTTTCTCCTCTTGTCCTTTTCCGTTTTCTCCTCCTCCTCCTCCTACCGGGGCTGCTCCACTCCAGACCATGTGAATCATCAGAATCTCAGGGGGATGGGACCAAGCTTGACTGCTTTTTCCTTTTCCTCTTTCTTCCTTCCTTTCTTTCTTTCTTCCTTCCTTCCTTCCTTCCTTCCTTCCTTCCTTTCTTTCTTTCTTTCTTTCTTTCTTTCTTTCTTTCTTTCTTTCTT
>NC_064818.1:72960577-73025623 GCF_023721935.1 Panthera uncia | reverse complement strand
TTTCTTTCTTTCTTTCTTTCTTTCTTTCTTTCTTTCTTTCTTTCTTTTTCTCCCAGGTAATTCTAATGTGTAGCCTGGGCTAAGAGCTGCTTCAGGGTAATTGTTGTCATTATGACCAGAAATCCCAGAGGCCATAGATGTGGAAGGGGAGCTGCTGTGATAACACTGGGATGTGGCTTGTCTCTCATTCCTTGTTCCTATTGTCCTTTACATTGGTTCCTATTTCAAGCCCTAACCTCAGAGTCACAAGATGGCTGCAGCAGCTCCAGGCTTCACATCCTCTTACCTTCAAGCCCTGTGGGAAGAATGTCCAGCTGATGACTGCATCTCATTGGTGCTTGTTCTCCGTATCTCCCACTGGCTTGGTTCTGCTTGTTTTCATTTCTATGTGTAAGCTTTCTCCAGCAGGTGGATGGGTGCAGTTTCAATTTAGGGTGGGTGGGCAGTTATAATGGGGGAGGTGTGAGGTGCTGTGGGAGCAGAGTGAGGTTGCTGGCGGCTGAGAGAGGTTTGGAAACAGCTAAGAGGAGGCCTGGAGGAAAGAGTGTTCCCAGCAGAGGAACCAGGATGTACAAAAGCCAGAGGGGAACCTGGGAGGATTCAGGGCCACTTAGATCCTGTGGTCAGCCTGATGGGGAGGTGTGATATTGTAGTTAATAATAAGAAATCTGTCCTTGGTCTTTATCCTATTCGTTGCACCTTCTAAAAACCCTTGGAATTTCCTAAGTGGTAAGAGGATAAAGGTGTCTTTTGTTATGTATAACAAGCCCCTTTCAACCACACCTGAGTTTATGTTACTGAGGGGCCTTTTGGAAAGCCCCTACAGCTGGGGGCTGGTTGCCAGGAGATTAGAGGTTTGGAACTTCCCCACCCCACTTTAGGGGAGGAGAGAGAGGCTGGAGATTGAATGGGTCACCAATGGCCAGTGATTTAGTCAATCTTGCCTGTCTGATGAAGCCTCCATAAAAAGGCTTCATCAAGAAGGAGGGTGTTCTCAGAACTTTCAGATTAGTGAACAAGAACACATCCATGTGCTAAAATGGGGGCTCCATCCGGACAGAGGCTTCTATGCTGGGGACAGACCTCGCCATATGTATCTCTTTATCTGGCTGTTCATTTGTATCCTTCAGTATACTTTGTGACAAACCGGTTATCTAGGAAGTAAACGGGTTTCCTGGGTTCTGAGTCACTCTAGGTGGGAACTTGTAATTTATAGCCTATAGGTCAGAAGAACAGGTAACAACTTTTGGATTTAGGATGGGGTCTGAAGCATGGTGGGCTGTTTTGTGGGGTTGAACTTGTGTCAGAGAATTGCTTGGAGGTATGGGTACCACCCCCACAGGCCTCCCCACCCCCCCATATTTAGTGATCAGAAGTGTTAGAAGTATTGAGTTGAGAATAGACTGAACACAGGTGTGTTTCCTATCCTGGAGGCAATGTACACACAGCTTAACAAGGTATATGGTTAAAAATTAAAAATTAAATAGTGCCCTCTGAGGCTTATAATGTAAAAACTGCAAAACCCTATCCCTGCCCCCCATCTTGCTGCTCAGTGGTAATTTTTTCGGCTTTTCTAGAGATGTCTTCTGGTTTCAGCATCTGTATTCTAGTGTTTATGCTGCACTTTCTTGATGTTTCTGTTTTAGACACTGATGACTTCCTCCTCTGGAAGATGGAGATTTAACCTATTTCAACCTCCTCTGTCCCCAGCCCCCAGATGTCCGTGCCTTAATCTCCCAAACCTGTGAATGTGTTACCTTATATGGCAAAAGAGATTTTTGTCCATGTGATTCAGGTTAAGAACCTTAACATGGGGAGATTATCCTGGGGTATCTGGGTGGGCTCAACCTAATCACCTGAGTCCTTAAAATTGAAAGGCAGCAGAGTGGGTCACAAATACTACAAAGGAAGGAAAGGCCAGAGAGTCAAAGCCTCTGTTGCTGGCTTTGAAGATACAAGAAGGGGGTCCAGATTCAGGGAACTGTTGGCAGCCTCCAGAAGCCAGAACAGACCTCAGCTGACAGCCAGCAAGGAAATGGGGACTTAAGCCCTACCCATGGCAAAGAACTGAATTCCACCAACAACCTGAATGAAACAGGAAATGGATTCTCTCCTAGAGCCTCCAGAAAGGATGCAGCCCTGCGCACATGTTGATTTTATCCTAGTAAGACCTATTTCAGACTTTTGACATCCAGAATGGTAAGAAAATAAGTGGGTAGTTTTTAAATGACTTTATTGGCTTAAACTACTAATTTGTTACAACAGCAATAAAAAACGAAAAGACGCATACTTAACTTCCTCTACCCCCTCTTCTGAACGCATTTATAAATTTATATGAGATTACAGTGTTTTCATTTGTAAGGTTAAATATTGTTCCCATGTAATGAACCGTGGTTATTTGTTTCTTCTACATTTTATTTACTTGGAATTAATAATTGCCTTTTTTTTAATTTACTTTTTTATGTACTTATGAATTCAGCCCTAAATATTTGGTCATGGTTTATTCATCATGTGCTTAGTTGCAAAAATAATGCACTCTAGGTAGAAGAGGAGATCATTACAGGATGTTGACCAGCTGCAGGATTTCCATCCAGGTTGAGGGAGAGTTGGGTTTGGAGACCTCACGGCCAGGGTCTGTTATCAGACCGCAGGGGCTGGATGTCAAGAATGCCTATCTTTCCCTGCTCTTGTTCCTGAAAATTAGGTCCCTCCCCCCATCCCCCAATCTTCCCCCAGTGATTTTCACTGACATCTGCTTCTTTGATTTCTCTTGAAATGAAATCTCACGTGGATCCCCAGTTGGTGGGGCTAAGATCACGTGTTCACACCTAGCTACAAGGGAGCTTGGGAAAGCTCCCCTCTCCTCTGGGTCAGTTGCTGTCCAGATCTGCTTGACAGCAGTCATTCTGGGAGCTTCCTTCACATCTTTCTAGGTATTTTCCTTTTTTTCCTCTCTGCTGGACTCCTTGCTTCCTGGGTTCCATGTCTTCCTCTTCCTCATTTCGGTGGAACATCTCCAGTAACAAGAGGGAGAACATTCTTGATTCTTGCAAGTCTGGGAATGTCTATTCTGTTAGTGACTTGACAGAAACAAAGTTCTAGATTGAAGATAACTTTTCAGAGTTTTGAGTTCCGTTGTCTTCTAGCCTCTAATGGAGAGAAATTCCTATACCATTATAATTTTTGATCTTCTGCATGTAGACATTTTTCCTCTTTCTCTCTGGAAGCCTGTGGAATCTCCTCCCTGTGTGAAATTTAAATTTCGCCTTGCCTTTAATGTAGATTTGTTTTCTCCATTATGCTGGTACTTAGTAAGCCTTTTTAATCTGGAAGCTCAGGGCATTCATCTTGGATTATCTTTATTTTTTAGAAAATGTTTATTTCTTTAGAGAGAGAGTGAGGGTGAGTATGAGCAGGGGTGGGCAGAGAAAGAGAATCCTAAGCGGGCTCCTCAGTGTTAGCACAGAGCCTGACTTTAGGACTTGATACCATGAGTCATTAGATCATGACCTGAGCTGAAATCAAGAGCGGTATGCTCAACCACTTGAGCCACCCAGGAGCCCTTGAATTTTTTTTTTTTTTTCTCTCTTCTCTCTTTCTGGGATACCTATGATTTTGATGCTGAATCTCTTGAGGTTTTCCTCTACCTTTCTATTTTTATTTCTTCTATCTCTCTGCTTTTGGGGAGGTTTTTTTCATCTTCAACTTCCAAACCTTTGAGATTTTTATTTCTACTGTCCTAAGATTGTGGTTCTAAGTATTCTTTTAAAAATGATAGTGTCCTGTTCAGATTTCATGGATTTAATGTTTTGGCTAACTCTTTGAGCATCTAAGCCCTGAGAAATTAATGATTCTCTCCTTCCCCCAAAAGATTTCCTCTTCTTTTTCCCCCACCCCAGGGTAACGTTTTAATTTTTTATTTTTTTACAGTAGATTATTTTTAATTTTTTAAAAATTGTTTAATTTACATCCAAGATAGTTAGCATATGGTGCAACAGTGATTTCAGGAGTGGATTCCTTAATGCCCCTTGCCCATTTAGCCCATCCCCCCTCCCACAACCCCTCTGGCAACCCTCTGTTCTCTATATTTAAGAGTCTTTTATGTTTTATCCCCTTCCCTGTTTTTATATTTTGCTTCCCTTCCCTTATGTTCATCTGTTTTGTATCTTAAATTCCTTATATGAGTGAAGTCATATGATATTTGTTTTTCTCTAATTTCACTTAAAATACCCTCCAGTTCCATCCACATAGTTGCAAATGGCAAGATTTTCTCTTCTGCATAGTTTGTTTCCTCCTGTTTTATATACAATTGACCCTTGAGCAATTAGGGGTTAGGGTTCCAACACTGTACAGTTGAAAATCCGCGTGTAACTTTTAACTCCTCCAAAACTGACCTAATAGCCTGTCGACCAGAAGCCTTCCCAGTAACAGGTGATTAACACAGCCCTTGTATATGTATTATATACTGTATTCTTACAAAAAGTAAGGTAAAGAAAATGTTCTTAATTACAAGAGAAACTACATCTACAGTATTATATTAAAAAAAAAATCTGCAGGGGCACCTGGGTGGCTCAGTCAGTTAAGCATCTGACTTTGGCTCAGATCATGATCTCACAGTTCGTGGGTTCGAGTCCTGCATCAGGCTCTGTGCTGACAGCTCAGAGCCTGGAGCCTGCTTCAGATTCTGTTTCTCCCTCTCTCTCTGCCCCTCCCCGGCTTCACTCTGTCTGTCTGTCTGTCTCTCTCTTTCTCTCTCTCTCAAAAATAAATGTTAAAAAACAATTAAAAAAAATATGCATGTTAGTGGACCCACAGAATTCAAACCCATGTATGTTTAAAGGTCCACTGTACTTGATTGTTTTGGTCTGTCTTGTTAGAGATTTTCCTCAGCTATCTGGTGACCCTGGTCTGACCAGTCATATTACTTAAAGGTAGACATTAGTAAGTGGATTAGATACTATGATTACACGAGTGGGCTTGTCCACCACAAGCTTCACTGAAAGGCTGTGTTTTTCAACTTCTGCATGTCACAATCACCTGGGGAGTTTTTACAACTGTGATGCCTGACCCCTCCCTGACTAATTAAATCAGAATCTCTGGAAGGCTGGGCTCTGGGATTGGTTTGTTTTTAAAACTCCCCAGGGAGGTCTAATTGCAGGTGAAGTTGAGAATCCCGCTGCAGGGTGATCCAGTTCAGCTGTCTTGGAATGGCAATAGTAGCAGAAACGTTAGTAGATTCCCTACCCCGCTAATCCTATGTGTCAGATGCAGTATACTGTTTCCCCTGCTCTGAAATAGAAACTACAGGCAATAAGAGAGTCGGTGTAGGAAATTGTGTTTTCTCTGACAGAAGTTAATTCTAAATTAAGTATTCCTGTAAGAGAAGCAAGGCACACCTTTTTACCCATCTATCATTTGTCCTTGGAGGACACAAGTATGTCAGCACCCAGGGCTCTTTTCCGTTGAGAATTCCACCCACGAAGAATTTTCCAGTCTTCTGCATTTTTGTTAGCCTTCTGAGATCTGAGCGGAGGAAGAAGACTGTGGTTCTCCATATGCAATATATAAGCTTTGATTTAATTTTCTGGTTTGGTACAGGCCCTCCCTCCCCCTGCTTCCTTGATAGTCCCCAGCATAGTGGTCCTGTTTACAGTCCCCGGTGACTCCATCTCCAGTCTTCTCTGGGGGCAGAAGGGACGTTTGCCCAATTGCACGAGTGGGAGAAGTAATCAGGGTCTAACTGCTGGGTGGGCAGGCTTTCAACTGATCTTCCGGGTCTCAGCCCCCCCTCTCACCCCTTCTGCCAGGGGCATAAATAAATTTGAGACTGCTTTCTCTATTCTACTCTTGTCAGTTACAATTTATCCGTCTGCTTTCCAGGTTCCAACATGCTGTTTCTGCTGTTTCTCCTTCTGTTTGTCCTTGTGCGTTGGTTCCTTTAAAGAATCCCTTTACTAATGTTTTAATGGGATTCGGGGAGGAATCCCAGGTGAATGTGCTCAATCTAGTCTTTCATCAGACGTTTTCACCATTGCCATAGTAAGAATGTATTGTATTTCTTTGTGTGGACATGTGAGTTATCTTAACTTTAGGGAATGGCTACTTTAACAGTTCACGTGTAATTTATTTTCTGTGAGGCATTGAATTCAGCGCAAACAAAATGGCCTTTTGGAACTTTCCAGGGTGATGATGGGGCGGTATGTGTGGAAAGGCTCTGTGTTGAACAGTTTCTTTTTTTTGAGAAAAACTTTTTTGAGACAATTTGGGTCCCATTTTGCACAGAAATATCATGGAATATATCACAAATGCTGCTGAGTGGCATACTTCTGGCTTCATGTGGGTTTCCATTCACAATGGCTGCTGGAATGCATTCTAGAAGATTTTCCCAGAGAGCTAGAGTGGTACATTTAATTTTGTTCAGACACCAATATTTCTCCCTATGTTGCCCACCAACAGGATTTGCAACGTTGAGCTATGCACTGTGGACTGAGAAATGTATTTGAAATAAAAACTCCGAGTTCCTGGGTATTGGATTTCCAGGGAGGTGTCTTGAAATAGTAGGGATCCACGTGGTTCTATTTTTGACTGAGTAGTTCAGGCAGGCGTTGGAGGGATGAGGGGTCCATGGGAGAGATTGTTGTGTCCCCGGGGCTCCTTCTGCCAGTTGGGGAGGAGGCGGGCACAGCTGTGGCCAGGTTGAGCACCAGGTTACTTGGGGGAAGACCCCAGGCAGCAGGTGGGGAAGGAGGTGTCCAGAATGCCAGACTCTTGGCTCCACGCATGTTGCCAACTCTGGTGAACTTTTGATGAATTATTTCAGTGTCTTATCCAGAGCAGGTCTGGAGGGGTAGGAAAAGGCCATATTATAAGGCAGGAACCCAGATCTTGCTCTTTAGAGAACACCCCCCCCCCCCAACTAACTCTATAGAGGTTTGCAGACTTTATACAGTTCCAGGGAGCAAAAATTACAGGCTTTGTGGGCTGTGCAGTCTCTGTTGGACACACATGTTTGTTTGTTACAACCTTTTAAAAGCATAAAAGTGCGCTTAGCTTGCTGGCATACAAGGAGGCTAAGGGCAGGATTTGGTTGGAAGGTTGTACTTTGCCAAACCCTGCGTCCTATCGTTCTGTTTCCCTCATAAAACCTCCCACAATCTGAATTATTTTCTGTTTCCTCTGTGAACTTTGCAAGGGCAAGAGCCTTGGCTGCTCTATGTCCTGCTCTGTCCTTAAGGTGTAGGGCAGTGCCTGGCACAGAGGGGCACTCCAACATGGGCCGAATGATTGAATGCATTATTAGCTCTAATTTCATCTCTGGTCACTCATCTGTGAAACAAGGGACATGACCTGGGTGGTCTCCGAGTGACCTTCCAGAGCTTAAGCTCTGAGATTCTAGTTTGAGGAGCGGTGTGGGACTCAGGCTCGTATCACAGCTGTGTGTGGATTCTCCAGACATCCCAGCCTGCATCTGAGTGCAGCGTGGGGGTGAAGCCCTGGGGGTGGGGAGGGGCCTGGCTCTGCCTCTCACCTGCTTCCTTCTGCAGAGTCAGACCCATCCTGCCTGTGCTCGAGGAGAGTTTTCTTTAAAAACAAATCAGACCAGGGGCGTCTGTGTGGCTCAGTCAGTGTAGCGTCTGGCTCTTGATTTCGGCCCAGGTCATGATTTCATGGTTTGTGAGTTCTAGTCTCATTTGGAGCTCTGCAGAGCTGAGACAGTTGCAGAACCTGCTTGGGATTCTCTCTCTCTCCTGCTCTCTTCCTCTCCCCTGCTCACACTCTCAAATTAATTAAAACTTAAAAATAAATAAAAAATAAAAACAAATCAGATCCTATCGATCCTCTATTGATAGTTTGGGGCTTCAGTTCCTCTCCAAACAGGTATGATGGTCAAATTGTTGAACAGCTGGTATGAGCACAGGTACCCATCAGGACAGGTGGGGCCACAAACAGCTGGAACTGCTGGGGGTGATGCCTACAGCTGTTCTCTCTGCCTACTTCTCCAAGCGTTCCCCGGGCTGTTCACCTGGGCATGAGCATTCCATGCCTCCCTCCTTGTTCCTGCTGTTTCTCCCATCTGGAATGGCCTCCCCCAAGCTGCTTTTCTCTTGCCTAGCAAACTCCTATGCATCCTTTAAGAACCAACTTGGCCATCAGTGTCTCTGCCCCCCGGACACACTTAATTATTCCCTTCCCTGCCTTCCCGTAGTACTTTTAACTTTTCTGGGTCATCCCACTTCTATGGTATTATTGTCATTGCCTTAGGTTTGTCTCCCCTCTGGACTCGATCCTCATTGCCTGGCTCCTAAAAACCTTAATGAATGTTTACAGAAAGGGATTTAAATCAGAAGAATGAGACTCACACGGCAGATTTCAGGGACCACGAGTCTGGCATCAATATGACATTTCCTCTCCTGGGTTTGATACTTGGCATCATCACAGCTGTAAGTGGGCATTTGTGTGAGGCTCTTGCATGTTGAGAGAATTGGATGGCAGCCCTGGGCAGCTGGGCCTGCAAGAACTGGCACCTGTACGAATGGTGCCCCAGGGCACTGGGACCACCTGCGGGGGGGTGGGCAGGAGGGGCCACAACCCGGGAGTTATCTCACTTGTGGGGCCCTGGTTTGCCTCCCTTTTCCCCTGGAGGGATCACTGCGTTGCCTTTGAGGTCCCTTCCAGAAGTAAAGTGTGATTCCACGAAAGAAGTGTTGGCTTATCAAATCGGATTCTTTATCTGCTGATCAAATACTACCCAGTCTTTAAACACCTCCTCTGGGATGTCTCTCAGGCATCAAAGTGGCATCCTCCTGCAGGACCTCTGTGCTCCTCAGCACATGTGCACGTGACACCATTGTAATTCTGGAACCCCAAGGCTGTCTGTTAGAACCCCCACCCCGCCAAGTGCCAGGCACCGTGCCAAGAGTACAAGTGACATTTCTTACTGCTCAGCCTTTCCAACACTTGTGCCCATGTCTCAGGCTCAGAGAGGTGGAGGGAATGGCTGAGGGTGTGCGTTCCAGCCCCTCCCTGAAGTCACCTACAGACTGTCCCTGCACACTGGTGACTTCCTGCGTCTCTTTCCGAGGCTGCTCTCTGGCTGGGGTGTGTGCTGGCCTGTGTGCACAGCTAGTATGAAGTGCTGGGGAACTGACACCGTGGAGCCTTCCCCAGATCTCCAACCACTTGGGGGGAGGGGAGGGGGATGGTCGATGAATGCCTGGCTTCTGCGCTCTCAGTGGGACAGCTCTGGGAGCTCCCTGTGGGTTGAGCCCCCGCAGTCAGCACTTCCTGACGTACCTCTTGTTGGCCTTCCTCCCTTCCCTGCCCTACCTCCCTGCTTCAGGAGCCATGTCCCAGACAAACTACCTGTACCCACACCCTTCGTCATGGTCTGCTTTTGGGGACCCCCACAAAGTGCTCAGTAGTAAAACCAAGATTTGGCCAGCTCAGGCTGACTCTGAATCCCCTCCTCATATTGGTGGTTTTGGGTCTGTGGAAACTTGAAGGTCAAGGCCAGAATCTAGGTCTGGTTTGTTTATGGCCCAGATGTGGGATTTCAGTGTGTCCTGGATAGCCTTTCAACGGACATTTGCCCACTAGATGTATTTCCTTCCACTCCAGACCTCGAGGAGAGCCCTGCCTCTTTCCTGGGGGCAGGTTGTTGGCTGTAGGATCTTGGGGAGGCAAATTTGGGAGGTGCCACCCCTCTGGTCACTCATGCTTCTTTCTCTTTCCCGAGCTTGTCCCGGCCCCACCTGGCATCCTAGCTACTACTTTCAGGCTCCGTGAACTTGACAGGAAAAAGGAGGTTTTCTCCTAAAGGTGTGACCAGCTAAACCGGATAACTGTCTGCAGGCACCGTGCGGATGTGAATGGTGTGCATACTCTGGTCACTACCCTGGAGGTCCAAAATTGGCTCGGGAAACTGGATAAGCCTCCAAAGAACGATGGCGTCTATAGCAGCTCAAGAGAGGAGACTGGAGTAGTCCAGGGAGAATTTCTGGAGAGGGTAGAAAGGTCACTTAGGCCTTGGCAGGGAAGAGAGGGGGCCCCCAATGGGGTCCCCGAGGTCCCTGCACTTAGGGACTACTCACAGAGGGGAGTATGGGGAAGAAAGAAATCCTCCTGGGATGGGGTGCTCACCACTCCTGGCTAGAAGGTCAACGCCAGCTAGTGGTATCAGAGCCTGGAGTGGAGCAGCCCACCTCGTCTGGAGCTGTTGGCCTGAGGGTGGGGGGTTGTGCACTGCTCTTCTGTAGCTGAGGACTCCATTCTCTGACTACCCGTCCTGCCACCCTCTGGCTCTTGCTGGGACCTCCACTCGATGAGCCCAGCTGGAAGTCGAGGCACCCAGGGCAGGACGGGGGAGGCCGGGAAGACATCCACCTAGTAGGGCTTCCGTGGATCCTTGCCCATAGTTGCATCTGAGTAATGTCTAGTACACAGAGGCCTGTTTTCACAATCCTACTGCTCCTGTCCAATCAGAAAATGCACCAGTCCCAGAACTCCGTGTGTGGCTTTCTTTCCGACTGGATGCCTCCCTTTCTCTAAATGTAAAACATTTGAACAGTCCCGCATTTGGAGTGATTGCTCCTTCTGTTCCTTTGCTTGTACCTCCCTGACCTTGAAAGAGCCATTTTCCAGGGCTGTTGCTAATGGACCTTCACATGATGACGATAAAATATCCTGGAGCTCGGAGAAAAGAGAGGAGAAGCCCTCTTGAGTGATAAGACATTATCCAATGTCTTATGAAATGGCCCAGGTGACGGATTCCCTCAGCCGTACTCCTATGGCACCTTGGCCCCATTTGTTTGGCCCCCACCTGATGCTGGGAATGATGCTGTTTTAAAATACCCTTTTTGTAAAACCCACCTCAAGTAATGTCATGGCCAACGGCTGACCCCCGGGGAGGCTTCACCAACCCACTGTGTGGGGAGGATCCTGTGAGTAGATGCTTTGGAAATGTTCAGTGAGTTTTCTGAGACCTGAAAGATGCCTTTAACTAGGAAGCTGGATCTTTGAGCTCCTGTGCTTGTCATTTCCCTTCACTTCCAGCATGTAGCCAATCTTGGAGCTTGCTGCCTGTCCAGAAGTCCTGATGTTCAGATCCCCAGCTGTACCTGCTTACTCCCTCCTGCTTAGAGGGTAGAAATGAATCCTTGCAGGACCAGCCTCTCAAACCTGGACTGGGAATGAGTGACTGCTTGGTTGGAGGCCTTGGCTGTTGTCTAAGCACTGTCTAGCAGCTGCAGGAGGATTCCTTGGGGTGAGCCACTGTGGGGCGCCAGTGGGGCTTTGAACCGCCTCTGAGCCACGTTTCCAGAGGGCGTGAGTGCAGGATGCGGCGTTCTTGTGGGGTTTGAGATCCACGCTTAGGTAGAAGGACAGGCTGTGATGCCAGGAGCCTCGTCCCAGGGCTGCAGCGTTCCCCATCCGCTGACAGAAGACCTTGGTTCCCTCCAGCTTTGGCCTCTAACTTCCTGGGGACCCTAGACAAGTATCCTTTGTCCTTCATGTTTCTCATTAGCAAAGTGAGGTCCCGACTGGACCTGACAGCACAGCTGGGCTGCCACCAGGGTCCCTTTGCTCGTGACCCAGCCCCAGACCAGTAACCGTGGCTCAGAGTACCCGAGGATCCCTCTACCATGAGCCCAGTACTCCTGCAGTGTGGTTTTGATGAGCTCCTCACTCACTGGGCAGGGACCCGAGGAGGAACTTTGACCTTGCTTAAGGTCCACTCATTGGAAGGGTGCGGACCGAGGTCAGCACTTCTGACAGTAAACCTCACACTTCTTCTTTAGACTCCTGCCTGAGCTCATCCCCTTCTGGGGGACCAAAGTGTACATTCTCACCCATGTACTGGGTGCTGTAACCCATCACAAATGTAGTGGCTTAAAACCACATAGATTTACTTTCTTGTGGTTTTGTGGGTCGGTGTTTGGCACAAGTGTCACTGGGCTAAAATCAAAGTGTGGGCACTGCTGTGTTCCTTCTGGAGGCTCTGGGGATGATCTGTTTCCTGGTCCAGCTTCTAAAGGGCGCCTGCATTCTTTGATTTGTGGCCCTTTCCTCCATCTTTGAGGCCAGTGGGTTGAGTCTCTTACACTTCATACCTCTCCTTCCTTCCTCTCTTCTCTGGCTCACTTTGCCCTCTCCCACCTTTTTTTTTTTTTTTTTTTTTAAGTTTATTTATTTATTTTGAGAGAGAGAATTCTGTGCTGACAGCACAGAGCCTGCTGTGGGGCTCGATCCCGTGAACCAGGAGATCATGACCTGAGCCAAAATCAGGAGTCGGATACTCCACCGACTGAACCACCCAGGTGCCCCTGCCACCTCTTGTTTTAAGGAATCACGTGACTAGACTGGGCCCTTCCAGGTAATCCAGGACGGTCTCCCCGTCTGCAGATCCTTAACCTTATTCACATTTGTAAGTCCTGTGGCCATGTAAGGTCATCACAGGTTCCAGGGGATTAGGGTATGGACATTTTGCAGGGGGGAGGGGCATTATTTTGGTGTCTCCATCCAGGTGCCGGAGAGGAGCCCTCCGTGACGGTACCAGGCCAAGGCGGCTGGTGTGTGTACCCTTATGGCCCTGGGCATACCCTGCCACACATATCACTATGCCACGTGGTGTGGCAGTGCTCATGGGTGGGAACGCGTGGGCAGGGGCCTTGCCTTCTCTCTGCGTCCTGTGTGTCTGGGGGTGGTGAGTGGGTATACACGGTGGCCTCAGGAGCCCCTTCATAAGCTGTTGAACAGTACAGAGGGCTTCTCCAGGGCCCCCAGCTGCAGACAGGGCTGCCTCATGCACTTCCGCTGATCCTTTTCTTTGGTCCTTGGACAGTCTTGGTGGCAAGGCAAAGCGTGGGTCATAATCCCCATTTTACAGGTGAGAAAATAGGCTCTGAGAGGTTGTGTGGCGGCCAGGACTCTCTGGGGAGGTGGCAGAACAAAATTCCAACTTGGGCCTCTTACCTGCTGTCCTCCTGTCCCCCGTGTTGCTCAGTTACCCTTTACTCCTCGGACTGCCTGCTGTGGGTTGAATTGGGGCCCCCACAGATTTAGACGTTCTAATCACCAGTGCCTCAGAATAGGACCCCAGACCTCAGAGGTGAAGGCTAACTGAGCGGGCCCCTCCTGGGCCTCCAGCCACATTTCCCATCCTTCTCTCCACGTGCACCCGCCACACTGGCTTTCCGTATATTCATTTCTTAACAGCTTTACTGGGCCATTATAATGGACACAGAGTAAGCTAGATGTTGTGCAATTTGATGAGTTTTGACATATGTATACACTGATGCAGCTGTCACCACCATCAAGATAATGAACAGGTCAGTCACCCTTGGTAATCTCTCTCCCTGCCCCACCTCCCAGCCCAGGCAACCACTGCCACTATAGATTACCTCTTCATAGAATTTTATATAATTGGAATCTTCCAGTGAGTACTCTTGTTTTGTACACCGGTCTTTTTCCAGGTTCTTGCAACTCCGGCTGCCTTCCTGCCATGGAGTCTGACCTTGCTCTTTCTCTGCTCCTCCTCACTTCCCTTTAAGCATCACTCAGCTCTCACCGGTTCCTCAGAGAAACCTTCCTGGACCTCTCTCCCCCGAGACCCAAAGGTCCCTGATTTAACATACAGTGCTGGCCCTGCATCCTCCCTGAACAGTTTCCACAGGTGCATTTTACATCCTCTTTGTGGTTAATGCTGTCTCCCCACCGACCTCCACCAGCAGCAGGCCTGTGATGGACTCTGCTGTCTGTTAGCCCTGGCACCTGGAGAATGGTGGCACACTGGAGATGCTGGCTGGACAAATGCATACTCACAATGGGAGTGTCCAAAGCATGGGGCCCAAGAGCTGGGTCTGTGTGGTCAGCCTGCCCGATGGTCTTAGGCAAGATCATCTAGCCTTCTTTATGCCTTTGATTTCCCATCTTTAAAATGGGCACAGTAGCAATACTCACCTCACTATGTTGTAAAGTCTAAGGAAGGTGATGCATGGAAGGAATTTCAGAAAACACTTGACACATAGTTCGTGTTCAGTTAATGATGGTCAGTTTGGGAGCTGTAAAGGAATATGAGATCGTCCTGTGGCTCAAAGCTGAATTTCTCATCTTCCAAATGATGGGTGTGCAAGGCTGTTTTTTTTTTTTTTTCCTTCTTGCTAACAGGCCCATAGTTACAAGCCTCTTGTTGGATCAGTAATGCGAGAGAACTAACTGAGCCAGGATAAATCACTGTGCGAGCCTGGTTCCATTCCAGGGTTGGGATTTCATTAGCTGTTGGCAGTGCTGTACTCTCCTCAAGTCCTCTTCCTGGGGACTCAGGCTGGGTTTATTCGGTGCATATGTTTATGCAGTGGGCCCTGAATAATGGCCCTGCGGGGTGTGTTGGAAAGTGTAACCGACAGGCGGGCAGGCAAGAGGTAACTGTGGCTGTGGAGGGCAGATTTCCCACCAAGTTATGTTGATAAAGCCCCACAGGCTTCTCCAGCCAGTCCCCATGGGTTGTGCTCTGGCCAGTTTAGAGTGACAACAGGTTGGGACCAATAGGATTTTGAGTGTGATAGTGTGTCCAGACTGATGAGGCCATCCCCAACTGAAGGAGCCCTGAAGACCAGGGCAGGGGACATTGAGCTCTGTAATGAGGAGAGATGCTGGTCCAGGGCTGTGTGGGGTCTGGGTTCAGGGCACAACTCTGGACATTGAACTTCACGTGAATGGTACTCCCCAGAGTTGTGCAGTGTGCAACCTGTGTGGCTGTATGTGGTTGCTCTGTCCAAGGTACTGGGTTGTAGATTAATATTTCAAGGGAAGCACTCAGACCCATGGGAACACTGAGGAAAGCAGTAAGGAGTGGAAGAAAAAGCCGGCAATCTGTGGGCAGAGAAGATGGCATAGAGCCAGTTCTTCCACTAAATCTTAGGATGTCAGGCAAAGCCCTTGGAGCCTCTGCTGTTTCATCTGTAACACAGGGATCATCTGTCATGCCCCACTCACCACACAGGGTTATTGGGAGGATTACAGGAGCTGGGGCATAGAGAATCTTTGTAAGCTGCTGAATAGGATGGGCAAGTATTGCTTAGTTTTTTTTGTACTCTGGTCCAGTGTGAGCTATGGGCCCTCCAAGTTACAATTGTCCCCAAGAGAGGCACCGGAGCAGTTACTGCCTTGAAGTGAGATTTTGGTTTTCTGGGAGAGAGCCAGGGCCCTACACTGGTGAGTATTGGGAGGCAGGAGAGGACACCAGAGGAGACATCTCCTCCTACCCAGCCTCCTGTTCCTGGAGATTGTGCAGCTGAAGGTGGCCGGGAGGCTGTTAGCAGGAGTCCCACCTGGCAGGTGTTTCCTGAGGCCCAGGCAGTGCTCTGCTCTGTGTCCCCACACGGCATCAATGCACACCGGCAGGAGGCCACAGTCCTGACGTGCCAGGAGCGGGTTTCTTCCGGTCTCTTGCTGTATCGAGCCTTGCGGGCTCTGGAGCTAGCCACAGTGTGGTACGACTCTCCTATGGTTCTGTGGCCTTGGAAGAACTGGTCGACCTCCCTGGGCCTCAGTTTCTCCACCTATAAGATGGGGATAGCAATAGCACTACCCTCTCGGGGTCCTCTGTGAGGATTCAGTGAGCTGGGTGCTGAGGTGCTCTGTACGGGCTTGGCAAGAAACAAAAAGTGGCAGCCGAAGTGACCTGTTTCCCCCAGGGGTCACCAGTCCCTGAAAGTGGAAGACGGGGGCTTCGGGCTGCTGGGCCGCCTCTGCGTGTGAGGCGTGTTTTTGTCGTTCACAACCGGGGTGGGAACTGAGGTGGGAACCTCGTCGGCTCACAGTCCCAGGAACTGCTAGGATATTTTCTGGAGGGAAAAGCGCCCACAGTAAAAGCCCCTGGAACAAAACCCAATAAATCTCAAAGACTCACATAAATGAGATGGTCCCCAAATGCAGACCTGCCTTCACAGACCCTCCAGGAAAGACACGTGCAAACAAAGTCCCAGAAACACGGGTTGCCCCACGATATCACAAGCTGCGTATCACAAGAGAAGTTCTTCTGAATTCTCAAGGCAGCCCCCATGGATGAAAAAGGCAGCATTTCTCTGAACGGTCACCAGCTGG
Organism: Panthera uncia; assembly: GCF_023721935.1. Taxonomy (NCBI): domain Eukaryota; kingdom Metazoa; phylum Chordata; class Mammalia; order Carnivora; family Felidae; genus Panthera; species Panthera uncia. Next base: position 73,009,519 of record NC_064818.1, on the reverse strand, counting down.
TCCTGGGTCTCTAGGTTATTTGGATAAATAGCAGGGTGGCAATCACTCAAAGTCCCTTCTGTTTCCTGGGATGAATCCTATGGCTTGAGGCTGCACCTGGACTCCTGACAGAGGAGAGTTGGGCTCCATCCATCAGCATTCTGGAACCTTCCCTGCTGCCCAGGGCCTACATGTGCCAGGGGTCTAATGGGCTATTCGTTTGTGGGTATCCTGGCCTGGCCAGGAGACACCTTTCTCCATGGGTATCTTTTTTTTTTTTAATTAATTTATTTAGAGAGTATGTGTGTGTGCATATGAGCAGGGGAGGGGCAGAGAGAGAATCCTGAGCAGGTTCTGTGCTGTCAGCACAGAGCCCCACGAGGGGCTCCATCCCACAGACCGTGAGATCATGATCTGAGCTAAAATCAAGAGTTGGATGCTCAACTGAGCCGCCCAGGTGCCCCTCTCCATGGGTATCTCCACTTCAGGTGTGTGGAACCTCAGGGAAAAGTGACAGGCATAGGCTGAGCTGGGTGTCTGGGGAAGGAGACTAGGGACCGAGGGCTTTTGAGGCTTGTGTTTGAGGATCTCCCTCCTCAGATCAAACAGTCTGAGTAGATTATTAATAGTAGCCCAAAGAAAGATCATTTATTTGGCATTTACTCTGTCAGACGCTGAGTTTGAGGTAATCGGGTTATTATTACTGGGTCCCTCAGGTCCCAGTCTCTGTGGGGAGCTGCTTTCAAGGAATGTAGTGTGGCACCTCAGAAGCAATTAAAGGTAGTTCAAATGCTGACTCCTTCTCTTGAAGAATATCAAAGGCAGAAAGAATATTCTCCGTGTGGTGTGTGAATTTCTTCAGAAACACTTTTCTCTCTACTTCTGCTTCCTGATGCCTTTCCTGTGGTTGTTGTCCCAAACTTGCCCTTGTTGAGGGGTTAGAGGCCAGAGTGAGGGGATCAGGGGCTCAGTCCTCCTGGCCTTCACTGGACATGTCTCACCTTTCCCCTCAGCCGCCCCACCCTTCTCTTCTGACAGGCAAGGCATGAGTCCAAAATGGCGAATGTAGTTGGTGGCATTCATGAGTTGGTGAGTCACTTTATTTTTTTAAATGAATGAGATTAAAACTTTTTTTTCCACCAAGGACAAAGTTTTTTCTGTATGAGTTTATTGTAACCTGGGTTGTTTTAAGGAATGGGTATGTGGAAGCTGGAACACCGGTATTGTATAGATCAGAATAAGACCAGCTTTCTTCCTGTGGTGGCCCATGTTCACCCGAAAGCCATGTGACAGCGTCTGAAGTCAGAGAACAGCGAGACCAAGTGTCAAGGAGCAGTCACTCCAGCATTAGACTCAGGGTGGCAGAAAACCAGCTCTGGGATCCTGTTTCTAAGGATTCAGGCACTAGCCTGGGAAGGTCAAATGACCACTTGAAAAATTTCCTGGGAAGATTTCCATGACTCTTCATGGGAAGTGATCCAGGTACAGGTAGCTCCAGCTTGTGGATCTGTCTGGTTATTTTTAATGGGCTGAATCAACTGCATCCTTTCCAAATCCCCAAGCCTGGGGGAGAGGATACTACTTGTCACAGCTCCTTCTGCCTTCTCCCTGTGCAGCCCGGTGTCTCCATAGCTGGGGGACTCTACGTATACCTCCCGCCATCTTGCCCAGGGCCACAGCTGGCCTGAGGAAGGAGGGGGGCGTTGTGGTATTTTTCCATGCCAGGCCGGCTTTATCATGGGGAGAAAATAGACCAGCTCCAGGCTTTCCTTTGTGTGGTGTTTTTGTTTAGGACTGGGAGAAGCTCAAAGCAAACTTTCTTGGAATTTTAGTGGAATTTCTTGACAGAGCCTCGTCTTGGGAAGGAGGAAGCTTCCTGAAGGTTTGGACCAGTGGTGGGAGGGTGGGTTTTGCTGGGGGCCCATTGGCTTGAAGACTTATTCTTCTCCTTTGTGGGAGCCCCAGGCCCCCCGGTGTGGTTCTTTGGCCCCTGTCCGCAGGATTGAGTGTAGCCTTGTGCTGGTCTGACTTCGGATGGATGAGAGTGATGCTACCTAGTATGTGCTCCTTCCTCTGTGGAAGGTCCTGTTCCTTTCTACGTGGTCCAGATATGTAAGCTGAGGCCCAGAGGCGTTGTTTGCCCAAGGTCACATAGCTAGAAATAGGTGGAGTCAGAATTTGAACCCAGCTTTTGCAACTTGAAGTGTGGCTGTGGGTCAGAGAGCCTCCTTGGACATAGCTGGCTTTAGTGTTTTCTTGCCCCTCCTTTTCCTTCTAAGGCCCTTGCTGTCTTCTGGCTTCTAATCTGCCACACATATGCCTCCTTGGCTGGAATGCCCTGCAGCCCCCTGCCCTACTCATTGTCAGGACCTGGCTCAGTGACTGCTGCCTCCAGGAAGCCTTCCCTACTGCGCCCCCCCCCCCCCCCCGCCACCAGAGTCCAGCCTGGGTGGCTCTTCTGGTGCTCCCATGGCATCCTGGGCTTCCTCCCAGCAGACTGTTGGCCACACACTGTTCTATTTGGGGCTCTTCTTGTCTGTCTCCTCCTCCAGTGCAAGCATCTTGAGGGTAGGGGCAGCTCACCGAATGTTTGATGAATGACTGAATGGTTCGCTCCTGTCTCTTATTGCCGCTTCTGGGGTTATCAATTCGTTTCCTGTCAGCAGTGTAGCCTGCTTGCTTCGGTCTCTCATCTGGAAAACGCAGAGGATCCTAGTTCATCTTTGTAGTGTTGGAGTGCAGCTTAAATGACAACACACACAGCCCTCAGAACAGCCCCGCTGCCCATGAGCTGTCCTGACTGCCTGGTGATTTGCAGCCTGGGGTGGGGAGGCTCTGCCCCGGGCTGACCTACTTCTTCCCTACCCCCCCACCCCTGGCCCAGCACCACTCCCTGAGGTGAATGACTCAGCGCTTGGAAATCGCTTTCCTTTTTTGAGGAGCCAGATCATTTCCCCCATCAAACCAAAGACAGTAGACAAAGTTAATTGCCAACTGATGAGGTGGGGGTGGTGTTTGAGGGGGGGAGTTGTGGAGGGGTCAGGGGATGGGTGACAAGAAAATCATTCAGATAGAACCAAAGAGAGCATTTGCCACGGAGGGCAGCAAATAAAGTGTGAGCGTGTGTGTGTGTGTGTGTGTGTGTGTGTGCGCGCGCGCGCGCGCGCATGTGCATAGGAGTGAGGGGAACGGGACAGGAGATGCTTGGAACACAGCTGTGAAATGAGACTCAAAGTGATACTCATGGTCACAGATCTGTAGCTATAACAGCCTGCAATGTCTATGCTCCCTAATTCGACCCTGAGGTGACTCCACAGGGAGGCAAATGTGTCTGGATATTCCTTTTCTCTCGTGCCGTTTTTGAAACTGCATCCTCTAGAAACAAGCCCCTCCAGAGGCTCTTGGAAGAGGACTCTGTGGTCACATATGTGGGAGCCCACTCCTGTATCCCTCCCAAGCATTCACAAGGCATTAGCATGGGAAAGGCCCTGAGAAGTCCTGCAGTTAAGAAGTCCTTGTAACTTTGTTTAGGCCAGGGTTTCCCTGATCAGGGAACCCTTTTCCCATGTTACACCCATCTACATCCCATAGTTCCAGGAAGCGCTTTGGGAACCTACCCCTCCACCAAAATGACTGGGACACAGTTCGTGTCATTGTGATTGAGATGATGTTTTCAAATTTAAAACTGAAAAATTAGTTCAACTCTGTATTAGTTTCCTAGGACTGCTGTAACCAACTTATTTTTTGCAAATAGTTTCAGGTAGGCATCCACTGGTACTTTCTTCCAGAAAGAGCCATGTGGGCTATAGCACCATTTGTAAATAAACTGTCCTTTCCAATTGATTTGCTTTTCTCCAAGGAGGATAAAATGGAAAGTGTCATGGAGGAGGTGGGATTTCAGGAGCTGCAGGAATATGGGGGTGAGGGACTCTGGTGAGGGGGTGTCCTATGGAAGAAGGGAAGGGAGCTAGAGACAGAGGCGTCTGAATGAGGAGAAGGGCCAGGTGCTATGGGCTCAGAGGGCCAAGCAACACCAGGTTAGCACTTAAAGGACAGGGCACCCCTTCCCTTCCAGCGGGGGTGGGGCCAGAACTCCTGGAACACGGAACCCCCGGACAGAGTGTACCTGTGTCTACAGGGCGTGGTCCCAAGTGATGGTTACTGGAGATCTGGGGTGTTGACACGAAAGCAGAGCACAGGGCCTGGGAATGGGGGATGGGAGTCCAGGGGGATAGCCCAGGCTGGAAAACTGAGCAGGAGCCCTGTCCCCCTGATGTGGTTGGCAGATGTGTCCACCTCCCTGGGCACTCACTTTTCCATGAACACTGATCAGTCCTGGAGGCACCTGCTTCTTGGCCTGAGTGTGTGCTCACAATGTGTGTGGGGAGCCAGAAATGCTAATTAACTTGTGTCTCCAGGAGCATCCCTAACCCAGGGCAGATGAGATTTGGTATGTAAACCTCTAGCTTCCTTGGTCTGTGGGTGGGTAAGGGTCAATCCCCTCTCACAGAGATCCTCAGTGGGATTGGGCTCCAGTTACTGATGGCCATAACTCGCTCAGGGACATGCCTTCCCTGTCCCATTTCTTTACTCCCCTACCTGTGATCCCTGGGGCCACCTCCCAAACCAATTCCCACACTTGAATCTGCACCTCAGGGTCTGCTTCGGGGGAAACCCAAACATCTATGTTAGGTCAGGCCCCAGAGGGCTGGTTGGAACCTGTCCCATCTCTCCTGCTTCACATGCAGTTGGTGCTAGGGCTTGGTGGAAGGGGAGTGTGAACCTGTGGGAAAGGGAGGAAAGACTTACAGAGCTTGCCACCCAGGAATGCTCAGTTTTGGAAGTTGTGAGTCACAGAAACTACATTCTAAGTGGCTTAAACGACAAGGGGGAGGGCTCCTGGGTGGCTCAGTTGTTGAGCGTCTGACTGTTGATTTCGGTTCAGGTCATGATCCCAGGGTTGTGGGATTGAGCCCCATGTCTCAGCATGGAGCCCGCCTGATATATTCTCTGTCTCTCTCTCTCCCTCCCTCCCTCTGCTCCCTCCCCCCCGCCCACACACACACACACACACACACACACACACACACACACAGGAAATGTTGGCTTATGGAACTGAGATGTTCTGTTGGTGACACTAACTTGAGGCATGGCTGGGTCCAGGGGCTCAGATGAAGCCATCAGATGTCTCCATCACTCCTCTGCTTTCCTTGCTGTTGGCTTTGTTCTGGAAGGGTGGGGGGTGTTCTCCACATGGCTCCCCCTGCCCTAGCCCCAGGTTTATATTCTATTAGCTGAGTAATCTCAATAGTAAGAGTGCCTCTTTTCAGATAATTTTAGGAAAAGTCCCAGCCCTGACCCTACTGAGTAAAGGACCAGTGTCTGAACCAACTCCGATGGCCATGGCAGGGAGTAAGCTGACTGGCCAGGACTGGTCCTGGGGGATGTCTCAGCTTCAGAACTAAATGGTCTGACATCCTTTCTCCTCCAAAAGATGGGATCTATTCCCTGTGGAAGAGGGACAGGGAGGTGGAAACAACAGATGATTATGGGCGGGTTGGGTAGACAGGGACAAAGAACAGAACACCTGAGAGACGAAGGCAAGGGGCCAAGGGCATGGGGAGAGGAAAGACCTTTTTGATGAATCTCTTGTGGAGCCCAGGCTGTCAGATGTCTGCCCTGAAACAGTGTTAAGAGAAGGCAAGGCTTTTTAAAAAATATATATTTTGGGGCATTTGTTTTAAAACTTTTTGTTTTGAAAGAATTTTAGGTTTACCTAAGAGTTGCAGAGATAATACAACTTTTCTGTACAGTCTCCTCTGCTTTCATGGTAACACACTCCTTGTGCAATTATCCAAACTGATAAGCTAATGTCACTGTTACGGTTAACTAAACCACCCACTTTATTCACATTCTCCCCATTTTTTCCCACTGATGTTCGTTTTCTGCTCCAGGATTGAATCTAAGATCCTCCCTGGCTTTTAGCTGTCATGTTTCCTTATCTTATTCTAAATCATCGTGTGTCTCTGATTGGAGACCCTTTTCTCCATCTTTCCCTGCCTTTCATTGCCCAGACACTTTTGAAGAGATGTGGGCAGATATTCCATGGAATGTCCCTCAAGTTGAGTTTACCTGACATTTTCTCAGGAGTACACTGAGGGTGATGGGTTTGAGGAAGAACACCACAGGGGCGAAAGCTGCCCAAGGATGCAGGATACCAGCATGACTTCTTGCTGCCGCTGCCTCCCAGGGGGTCACCGGTTTCGGTGCTGCCTATCAGGTTTCTCTAGTGTCAGGTTTGTGCTTTCCCTTTCCATGCTCTGTTTGGAATGCAGGGGTTTTGGTTGAGTTTGGTCCCAGGAAGGGAGAACAAACATCCTCTCCTCCCTCCCAGGTCCGTGCTCTCTCAGGCCAGGCCACCACTTACATCTGCTGCCAAATGCTAGAGCAGACACCAGACCTGTGTTCTCTGTCGCTCCGGGAAGGACGGCTATGGCTTCCTTTCAAGGGCCTTGAGTCTCAAGGCCATCCTGTATGTGTGCCAGTTCACGGACCCGTCGTGCTCCAGGTATGCCTGGTCTGGGGCTGTGGTTGCCCACACCTGGATTCTAGCTGGGAAACCTGTGCCAAAGGCAGAGTGCAGTTTGCCCCAACTTCTTGGAGAAAGCTGGTGTTTTCTCAGGGGTGAGGAGGGTTTGCTCCAGGGAAGGAAGGACAGTTTCTCACAGAAGTTGGGAGCACCTGAGTTACCTAGGAGGGCACTGGCTGGGGGAGGGAGGGGTAGGTGTCTCAATTGACACGAGGGAGGAGGAGATAGGGAGCTCACCGTGTAGGGAGAGGCTGGGCCCAAGACACCCACCCTGGCCCAACCAAGGACACCGTGGACGACAGCCTGTTTGGCAGTTTGTTTGTTGACCTGCAGCTGCTCTCTAACAGTTAAACAGTTTGCAGTTCCACTCCCTAGGGTCCTGTTTGCAGTTATGTTCTGAAAGATAATCAATTAATGAAGCCAGGAAGACCCTGGCTTTAAAAGGAAACCAAAACTGTACAAGTAACTGTGGTTGGAGACTGAAAACACTGGAGGTTTGTACAATTCCTGTGGAATTCAGACCCTTCACCTCTTACCGGAATTGAGGGACAGGTTGGGAAGGCATTGGATTTGGGTTTGGTGTCAGCCCCATGAGGTTCAGGCCTTGGTGGTACCCTTTATTAGTTTGGTGTGACCTCTGGCAAGCCACCTGGCCTCCTGAGACCAGTGTCTCCTTTGGGAAATGGGGACAGTAATAGTGTAGCCATCGAGTCTTGCGGCCCAGGGGCTGTTTGGATTTGAGGTGATTAGAAAGGCAGGAAACTAAAAATATATATGCATGAAGGATATTCTCTATTTGGCCCAAGGACGAGGAACAAGGTTTGGGTGCAGCGTGCCTGGGGCTGAGAGGGACACTGGGGAGGGAGGGCAATGTCTGTCTGCCTTCAGGACTGGCTTTGACCCTCTCTAGAAGCCGGAAACAGTAGCTGCTCTCACGAAACACGGCGCTCAAGCAGCGTTCCTTGGAGGCCCTGGGGACAAAGTGGGACTTTGTCTGGAAGGACCCCTGCACCATTTGAGCCTGGAATACAGAGCGGGAAGGAAACACGGCTGGCTGGCACCTCATGGGTTTTGTGGTCTTGGAGACAGTGTCTGAACACCAGCGCAAGGGGCAGCGTGAGACGTGTTCCCCCGAATGGCTTGGGGGCAGCAGTGAGGAGGCCAGAGTGGATAAGGGTGATAGCTTGAGCCTGAACCCATGGTAGCCCTGGGAGTACCAGGGAGGCCTCGGGCAGAGGTTCAGAGTGGAGCTGAGATTCTGAGGATGGCGTACGTGAACTGGCAAGATGCAGGCTCAGTGGTCACGAGCCCACAGATGGTCCCCACTTGCAGGGTGGCTGAAGACACCTGGGTCGCTATGATACTTGCCTTGTAAGGTGGGGGTCCAGTGAGCGCATCTGGGGCAGGCGTTCTGACAACTCCCAGTTGTCACTCGTAGTTGTCACAGCTATGACAAAGTCCATACAGCCCCCTCAGCTGCCTTTCTGTTGCTGGGAGCCTCAGGTTCACATCTGTGAAATGAGGATGATGAGAATGACCTCCTTCAGTCAAGGTTGTTATGGGGATCCAGTGACCTAAAGATTACTTCTTCTCAGAGATTGAAAGACATACACAGAGTCCCACGGCTAAGAGAGTGGGTGCCAGCGTCTGTTGGACCTTGTGTCCCTGCATGGTCACTGCTCAGTGGATGTGGTCAAAGGAAGAAGTGAATGCTGTTTCTGTGCTCTAGAGTGCCTTGTCAGAGCTCAAAAGCACTCTTTGGGGGAAGTCCTGTCATGAACACACTGCCACGGAGGTAGAAGACAGAACCTGAACCCCAAGCATGAAGGCAGCGAGCCGTCATTGTGGGCTGGCCCTGCCAGCTATTGGGTATTGCTTTTATAACCCTCACAGTGACCCTATGAGGCAGGTCCTATCCTGAGACCCAATTCCCATTGTTTGTAACTCTCGCCGTGTAGAAAGGGAAACCACGTCTTGGAGGTTAATCTCCCCAAGGTCACAAGGAGGTAGGAGACAAAGCCAGGATTTGAAGCTGTGGTTTTCTCCAGAGCCCAAACTCTCCAGTCCTTGGTCATTTTGTGGTCAATGAAAGCATAGGACTTGGTCTCTGTTATTAAGCCCTTCTCTGGTTAACCAACTCAGGACCCCCACTGCACCTCACCACTACCGAGCAGTTTCTAGGCGGTCGCTGCCAGGATACGAAAGACCCCAGGCTTCCTTCAGGAATTACGTTAGGGGATTGAGAGAGATTATTTCAGAAGAGCTATTGGAGGCACCAGTTATTATTTTTTTGGTACAATGGGTAAAAATTTCCTCTCCGTTCTTACTCCCCTGCTAAAAGACTCAATTGAATAAGTAAGAGAAACAGCAGCATGTGTTATTTGAAAACTGTTTAGTGCAATTACTGCTGTAGACTTTACTGAATTTGAAAATGATAGATGGCAAATCTTAATTTCCCCAGCTCTCCATCCTGGCAAGCAGTTTGTTAAAGACTAGCGGTGCGGCTAATCGCCAGTGCATAATGCCCACACATACACGTTTTTCCTTTTTATATAACACATTATGCTAATCACCCTGTATTCCATTTTTCAATAAAAGGTCAGCGGAGCACTGTTTGTTCAGAATGTGCAATTTAAACTTCATGTCTGTCATTAGAGATAATCTAGGTTTGCTGTATCAAGTGGGGTTGTCATAGAAACCAGACCCGCAAGCTCTGTTTATGGCCTTTGGAGAATAAACACTTTGCATTTATTTCTCTGGCAAGGAAAAAAAAAAAGTCAGAAATCATCGAACAATTAAGTAAGGTTTGAAAACAAAGGGGTAATAGCCCAGAAGAGAGAGCTATGTCATTCATCAAAAATCAATAATTGTCACACAGTCGGTATACCCGGGCATTCAAGCACGTGACTGACGGAAGTGGTCAAGTATTTCCCCTGGGACGAACAAGTAAGGGAGAGTGGATGTGTTATTATGCTGAGTACAGAATTAATTTAAGTGTGCTAATGGGTTTTATCCAGGCTATTATACCCTTGAAAAACATTGCGTGTAAGTTGCATTGAGTGTCTGATCAGGTTTTTTATGCCATGTATTTGGTCATTTGTGAACTCCAAATAGCTGAGACGATTTCATATTGTCTCTCTGATCTTCCTATCATTTAGAAGGACCTTTTCTGGAAGCAGTTCAGGGATCCCGAGCCTTAGATTTTTTTAGATCCTGCCTGGGAAGTATCATTTTTATTAAGTAAAAGGACAACCTAGTTCAATTTGAACACATTTTTTTAGTATATCTCCAATATTGCATGGCTATACTTCTGTTAAAATTATTTGTTGGTTATCTGAAATTCAACTTTAACTGGATGTCCTGTATTATATCTGTTACTTTGTGTTTGAGGGGTCCAAGGAGATGAAGAGGCAATTCTCTGAACTCTCCTAGCAGCCTCAGGCCTGTGCTTCCTTTAACAGGGGAATGAGAAGTGTGTGCACAGGATGTGTGTGCATGACTAATCCTGTTAAATTACAGTGTAATTGTGGCTCTAATTTGCTGGAGGTGCCAGCAAAGTCAAATTAAAAAAAAAGTCACCTGCTTGCAAATGACCAAACATTCACTTGGCATAGCCACTCTGTAAGGGGAAAACTTCTGTTTAAAAAAAAAAAAAAATTATGTTTATTTCTGAGAGATAGAGACAAGCGTGAGCCAGAGAGGGACAGAAAGAGGGAGACAGAGAAGCAGGCTCCAGGCTCTGAGCTTTCAGCACAGAGCCTGACGCGGGGATTGAACCCATGAACTGCGAGATCGTGACCTGAGCCGAAGTCAGATGCTTAACTGACTGAGCCACGTAGGTGCCCCAAAAACTTCTGATTTTTTAATTTTAATTTTTATTATTTTTTTATTTTACCCCCTCTGAAAGAGGGTTGTTGAACCTGCTTTCCTAGGGGAGGAGGTAACCATTTACAGTTGTTTTTAGAGCTGGTCCCTAGTTATTTTTTGGAGCTGGGCCAGAGGAAGGACCTGAGTTTATCTGTTGGGCATGATGTTCAATCTGGGGGGGAAGGGTTAGGGTTTTATGAACTGTGACCCTGCCCAAGGACAACCTCATTGCTGTAATCTCCACCCACACAACACAATTCACAGAAACCTGGTAATTGTCAGACGAAGCATTCACTAGACTACTGTATCAAATTCAGGGTGATGGAGCTAAATAAAACCCAATACACACATTCAATGTAACAAGTAGGACTTCGGTCCTGGGTCAGGAGCTCAAGGGGACCCAAAGCCAGATGACGGTTGGTCTTCCAGGGATGCCTTGGCCAGTGGGAGAGAGTTGAACACAGAAATCACTTTAGAATCAGGAGACAGGGCCAACTGCTTGAGCAGAGACTGAACAAAGTGCCATGGGAACATAGAAGAAGAAGAGATGAATTTCACCTGGGGAGTCCAGGGAGCCTTCTTGGAGGAGGAGGGGGATTCTCAGCAGATCTTTGAAGTGGCCGTTTATTAAATCATATTAACACTAGAAAAGTATGTTTCTTACAAGGACACTGTTACTGGATTTGGGGGCCACTTCAATTCAGTATGGTCTCATCTCAATCCTTCGTCTGCAGAGACCTGAGTTTCCAGGTGGACACAAATTTTTGGAGGACATTATTCAACGCGCTCCAGTTGCCAATGATTAAAACTTGGTAGGTTTCAAACAAACAAACTTGGTACGTTTCACAGAGATTTCTCCTGAACAATCAGCTTGTCCCAATAGGCCTGCAGTAGACTGGGGCTGAGGGGCAGCGTGCTATTTCCCTAGGCATGCCTTATCCAGGCACCTGGGTGCTCTGCTTAGTTGTTCACCTGCCAGGCCCTGATTTAGTTCAGGTGGAGCAGTCATGAGCCTCTGTGAGGCCAGAATCTGCTGCTTGCTCTCCCACCTCCTTCCTGGTACCTCCTTAGTGACGGGGACTCATTTATACTGTGCACGAGCTGTTGGTTAACAGTATTTATTTCCAGAGTCAGAAATATTTGATTCCAACTGGGGACACCAAATTGAAACCCATGCAAGTCCAAAATGCAGGTCAGGTGATAACGGAGAGCACGCTATGACATAGGATAGAGAAGGAGCGTGTAGGCGCCTAGAACAGGCAAGCCATGAAGTTCCCATTCTGGCCCCTGTGTGGTCTTGAGTAACTCAGTCTCAGGTAGCCTCAGTTTCACACCTGTGAAATGGGTATAATTACAGTTCCTTTCAATGTTATGAGAGCTTGAAATACTATATATAAAGTGTCTAGCATAGTCCTGGCATGTAGTCAAGGCTTAATAAGTTTACAGTGAATAAATGATGAATGAATGAATCATTTGAACTTTGCATTACCTTCCAGCTGAAAGAGGAGAAATAGTTCAGATGCAAATAATAGCCTTCAAACCACACTGACAAAAAAATCAGAAAATAAGATGATAGAATGTTCCCAGACAGATCTTCCTTGGCCCTGCATTGGAATAAATTATGCATTTTTCAATCAAAAGGGAATTCACTCAAAAATCAAGAAGTAGTAATTCCAGAAGTAGTAATAATGATAAACACCAATGGTTATCCCAACAGATGTGAAGTTTATATTTATATAGAATGCAAAATAAGAGATTTTTCAAGCATCTAGGATAGCATTTCCAACTGTGTGTGTTCTAAAAGGAGGTAATGGGTGCTCTATGAAGAAACAGTCCTCGTTAAATAATTTGGAAAGATACCCTAGTATAAAAGTTTTTTTATTGCAGGACTTTTCGGAACTTTTAATATGTTAACATGCAGTGTGAATTTCCTAAATGAAGATACAGCATGGAGTATTTTCCAAATATATTTGGTGATAGGAAATGCCCCCTCACCATCCCTTTTCTTGGAACTAGTGTTGCATGGAATGCAGCACAGGGAAAATACACCCTGATTTTTGATAAACGGCTGTCCCCCACCAAATGCTAGGCATTCTTATAGGTTTTAGGTGGCCTCTAATCCTGGGTGAACCTGTCTGGTTGCACAGTCCTGTGATTTTGGTTTTTAAAGGACAGGCTGATTAAGAGAATTTGGGTGTGTAAGGAGACCAGGCATTGTAAGGAAAGCCACCAGGCATTGAGAGTGTTGAGAGATGTCACCTTAAGAGAACTGGTGAGTTTCCTGCAGGCCACCTGCACGCTGTCCAAATAGGAGGGGCTGGGGAGAGTCAGGACAGGGTCCAGCTGCCCCAAACAGGTTCTCCTCTTTTGCCCTGCTTTCAGGTCCTTCAGCACAAAGCCTGATTTTCAGAGGGGCTTCTGCAGTGCCTCCTACAGTGCTTGAGCACAGATGGATCTGACTGGGGCTGGAGATGGCCTGTTTCTTGAGCTGTCACCTTTAGTCTCCTTATCTCTATTCCACCAAGTCCCACCACTGAGACTCTGTGCAGTAACCCTTGGAGCCAGGCAAAAGTCATCAACCTTAAATCCCTTTACCTGGAGGGCTCCCAGTTCATTTCTTCACCCATTCCTCTTCATAATTCTATCCCATGACTACTCTAGCCACAAGAGGCAGGGAGCTAGGTCTTTCACCTGGATGTCCTTGTGCCCAGCTAAAAATCTCTTAAGAAGGAGACCAGGGAGGGGTGCCTGTGTGGCTTAGTCGGTTAAGTGTCCGACTTTGGCTCAGGTCATGATCTCACAGTTTGTGAGTTTGAGCCCTGCATCGGGCTCTGTGCTGACAGCTCAGAGCCTGGAGCCTGCTTCAGATTCTGTATCTCTCTCTCTCTCTGCCCCTCCCCTGTTCACACTTGGTCTTTCTCTCTCAAAAATAAACAAACATTTAAAAAAAAAAAAAAGAAAAGGAAGACTGGGATGATACTGGGGTGTAACTAGCAGTCTGCTATAATATCCCTTACTTTCGATAAGACATTCTTTTGATTTATTATTTTTTTAATTAAAAATTCTATACATGGCCATTGGTGAAAGTCTGCAAAACATTGACAATTTTCAAAAAAGAGAAGAGCAATCTGGGGTTCCTGGGTGGCTCAGTCTGTTGAGTGTCTGACTTTGGCTCGGGTCATGATCTCATGGTTTGTGAGTTGGAGCCCCGCATCGGGCTCTGTGCAAACAGCCTCAGAGCCTGGAGGCTGCTTTGGATTCTGTGTCCCTCTGCTCGCACCTATGTCACTCTCAAAAATAAACATTAAAAAAAATATTTAAAGAGGAGCAATCAATGACCACTAATACTGCTTCTTAAAGATAAACGTTATTAATACTATAGATAGATGTTTTCCTGCCCCCCAATTTTGAGGTCATATCTTACATTTGATTTTATATCCTGCTTTTTCACATTTTTGCATGTCTTTGAAAACTCTACACAAATCTTTTTACCAATGACATGAGATTCTATCATATGACTGATTACATGTACCACAATTTGCTTAGTCATTTCTCTAATGGATATTGAAATTGTTAGCAATTTTTCATTATTAACAATCAAGAACATTTCCTGGGCTTTGACCTCCTTTTGGATTATTTCCTCAGGCTTGATTCTGAGAAGTGAAATTACTGGTTCACACGGGCTGGTATTCCAGAGTTTCTTGATGTGCAATGCCAGATTGCTTTCCTGAAAGCTGACTCACATCACTCTGTCCAGGACTAAGAAGAAATCTAGACTTAAAAAGTCATCTGGGCTTTTACATTTGTGATGGTAGGGGTCAAGTAATTGTTGAAACTTTTTCCTTGGTGCCCCTTTAGCTAGCTGGTGTCTTACCACACAGCTGATGTCTTCATGCTGTTGAGAGGCTGGGAGCCATGAACATAGGTAGCTCACAGACTGGGCAGCCGTTAGATCTCACTGATGTTCCAGAGAGATCTTCAGCCACAGCTCTGTGCCTCATATGTTGGGCATTTCTGACTGTCTCATCAGTAGTGATGTTTCCACCCTTCTCCATGATTTCCTGCTTCTCTCTGTCCCTGGCTGGTTCTAAGGGGTAAAAATTACCATTACAGTCCAGCTTGTCCATTATGGAGGGTCAGTGTCACTGCTGTCCTTAACTCCTTCCATCACCAGTTGCCTTGGTGATATTGTCACCAGTGTTTTTGGATATGGGCTAGGGGCCAACCTTTTGGGCCAGAGCAGAGATAGGACCAGTTCCTATCTGGACCAGTTCCATGGCAGCAGCAGCTGGGTCAAATAAACCTGGTTGTGGGATGACTAAAGGAAGTTGAAGCTTTGCCTTCTGCAAGCTTGAAGACGAGAGCTCCTAGCCTTTCTTTAAAAAATAATTTTTTTAAACACCCTTTTATTTTAGAACAGTTTAAAATTTATAGTGAAATTGCCAAGATGGTACAGAGTTCCCATATCCACCACACCCAGTTTCCCCTATTAAAGTTTTGCATTTGTGTGGCTCATTTGTCATCATGGATGAACAGATACTGATACATTATAATTAAGTCCATACCTTATTCAGATTTCCTTAGTTTTTAACCAGATGTCCTTTTTCTGTTCCAGAATCTCACATTTTGTTAGTTGTCCTACCTCCTTAGGCTCCTCTTGGTTGTGACAGTTTCTCAGACTTTCCTTTTTTTTGATGACTTTGACAGTTTTGAGAGTACTGATTAGATATTTTGTAGAACGTCCCTCAGTTGGGATTTGTTTGGGAGGAAGACCACAGAGCATTTAGCAGTTCTTATCATATCAAGGGGATAGACTATCAACATGATTTATCACTATTGGTGTTGATTGATCTCCTGGCCTAGGTGGTGTTTGTCAGTTTCCTTCCCTGTAAAGGGCTTTTTCTCTGCCTCCTTTCTATACCACACTCTATGGATCGAAGTCACTATGTGCAGCCTGTGCTTAAGGAATAGGGAGTTATGTTCCACCTCCCTGAGGGCAAGGTGTTTACATAAATTATTTGGAGTTCTTTTGTACTTGAGGTTTGACTGTTCTTCCCCATTTATATATTTATGTGTTCAGTCATTTATTTATATCAGCATGGACTCATGGATTCTTATTACACAAATTAATAGCTGTTTTATATCTATCTATATATATACAAATATATATGTGTATATATATGTTTATAAGAACTTTATTGACACCACACAATTCACTCATTTAAAGTATATGATTCAGTGTCGTTTTTTTAAGTAATCCCTACACCCAACATGGGGCTCAAACTTATGACCCCAAGATCAATAGTCACATGCTCTTCCACCTGAGCCAGCCAGGCACCCCATGATGCAGTGGTTTTTAGTATACCCTGAGTTGTGCAGCAGCTATAGCTACAATCAGTTCTAGAACATTTTTGTCCCCATAAAAAGAGACCTCGTACCCATTAGCAGTCCCTTTCCATTTCCTCCAAATCCCCCTGAACTAAGGCAACCACTAATCAATTTTTTTGTCTCCAAAGATTTACGTATTATGGACATTTAATTTTTTTTAAATGTTCATTTATTTTTGAGAGGGAGAGAAAGTGAGCAGGGGAGGAGCAGAGAGGGAGGGAGACAGAGAATCCAAAGCAGGCTCTGTACTGTCAGCATAGAACCCAGTTTGGGGCTCGAACCCATGAAACCATGAGATCATGACCTGAGCAGAGATCAAGGGTCAGATGTTTAACCAACTGAGCCACCCAGGTGCCCCTGTATGACATGGTCTTAATTTCTCTTGAATATATAACTAGAAGTGGAATTTCTGAGTAGTGGGTGTGAAGTAGTATTTCATTGTGGTTTTGGTTTGCATTTCTCTGAGGGCTAATGATGCTGAACATCTTTTAATGTATTGGCCATTTACATATCTTTGGAGATATGTAATGGAGAAATTTGGGGAGAATTTATATCCTGATTATGTTGAGTCTTCCGGTCTATGAACATTCATATTTCTTTTTATTTAGAAATTATTTAATTTCTTTCATCAGCATTTAATATTTTTCAACATTCAAGTCCTGTCCATATTTGGGAAGGATTTATTAGATTTATATCCAAGCATTTCCATTTTTTGGAGCAATTTAAAATGACATATTTTTTATTTCAATGTTTACATGTTCATTGCTAATATTAGAAATACAATTGATTTTCATATGTTTATCTCCTATCCTGTAACTTTGCTATAATCATTTATTAGTTTTAAGTTTTTATAGATTCTTTTAGATTTACTATGTAAATAATTACATCACCTGCAAATAGAGACTTATTTCGTCCTTTCCTATATGAGTTTTGTATCCTTTTCTTGCTTTATTGCTGTGGCTAAAACATTTAGTAGTATGTTGAAAAAGAGTGGGAAGAGTGAATATATTTTCCTTGCTCCCAGTTTTAGAAAGTATTAGTCTTTCACTGTTAAGTATAATGCTATGGTTTTTGTAGATGCTCTTTATCAAATTAAGGAAGTTTCCTCTGTTCCTATTTTGCTGAGAATTTTTAACATCAATGTGGTTTAAATTTTCTGAAAGGATTTTTATTTCTGCATCAGTTGAGATGATCATATGATTTTTCTTTTTTAGCTTGTTAATATGGTCACTGATTGATTTTTCAATATTGAATCAGTTGTGGAATAAACTTGGTCTTAGAATGCAATTCTTACTATGTATTGCTGAATTCATACTGTTAGTATATTGTTAAGGATTGTTTTGTTTATATTCATGAGGGGTATTGGTCTATAGTTTTCTCTTTTTGGATTGTCTTTGGTTTTGGTATCAAGGTAATAGTACTTTCATAAAATGAATGGGAAGTTGTTACTTCCTCTTTTTTCTTGCAGAGATTGTGTAGAATCAGTGTTAATTCCTCTTTAAACAATTTGTAGAATTCAGCAGTCAAACTATCAGGATGTGGAGATCTCTGTTTTTGTTTTGTTGTTATTCATTTTGTTTGTTTGCTTTTGAGGATGGTTTAAATCATAAATTAAGTTTCCTTAATAGTTAGAGGGCTATCTAAATGATCTCTTCCACATTGGATGAGTTGTTTTTTGATCACTTCATCCAAGTGGTCAAATTTATGTGTGTAGGGTCATTCACTGTATTCCCTTTTTATCTTTTTGATGTCTGCAGGGTCTATAGTAATATCCTCTCTTTCATTCCCAACATTGATAATTTGTCTTCTCTCTTTTTTCTTTGGCAGTATTGCTAGTAGTTTGTCAATTCTAATAACTTTTTAAAGGAAACAGCTCTTTGTTTTGTTGATTTTTTTTCTATCTATTGAAAATCTGTTTTCTCTTTTTTGTTTTTCTATTTTATTTATTTCTACTCATAGCTTTATTATTCCCTTTGTTCTGCTTGTTTTGGGTTTATTTTGCTCTTTTTGTCTAGGTTCTTGGGGTAGGAATTTAGGTTATTGATTCGAGACTTTTTTTTACTAATATATTTATTTTAGTACTGTAAATTTCCCTCTCAATACTGCTTTAGCTGTGTGCCCAAATTTTTGATATATTGTATTTTTCATTTTCAGTCAATTCAATCTGTTTTTTTATTTCTCTTGAGACTTCCTCTTTTGCCTATGAGTTATTTAGAAGTGTGTTGTTTAGTTTTTAAGTGTTTGGAGATTTCCTGTAATCTTTTTTGTTATTGATTTCTAGTTTGATTCCATTGTGGTTGCAAACACATCCTGTGTGATTTAATTCTTTTAAATTTGAGGAGGTTTGTTTTATGGCCCAAAGTAAGGTCTATCTTGGTATATGTTCTGTAGACACTAGAAAAGAATGTATATTCTGTTGTTATTAGGTGGAAGGTTCTACAGATATAAATTAGATTCTGTTGACTAGTGTTGTTGAATTCTTCTGTATTCTTGCTGACTTTCTGTCTGCCCAGTTGTTCAATCAATTGTTGAGAGAGGGAGCCTGAAATCTCATGATAATTGTGGATTTGTTCATTTCTCTATCCAGTTCATCGGTTTTTGCTCATATATTTTGTAGCTCTCTTGTGTAGTATATACACATTTAGGATTGATATGTCTTCTTGGTCATTCTATAATGTTCTTCGTGGTAATTTTCTTTCCTCTGATGTCTACTTTATCTAATAGTAATATGGGCACTTCCATTTCCTTTTTTTTTTGACTCCCATTTCCTTTTAATTAATGTTTGCATGGTATTTTTTCCATCCTTTTACTTTCAACCTGTCTGTATTGTTATACTTGAAGTGAATTTCATGGAGACAGCAGATAGTTGGATGATATTTTTAATATACTCTGCCAATCTCTATCTTTTAATTGGTACGTTAGATCATTTATATTTAATGCAATTATTGATATGCTAAGGCTAAGTCTGTCATTTAATTTTTTTGTTTCCCGTTTCTCTTTTTTTCCTGCATTCCTGTGAGTTACTTGAACATTCTTTAGAATTCCATTTTTATATATCTGTAGTATTGAACATATCTCTTTATTTAGCTTTTTTTTTTGGTTCTGTCTATAGGTATTACATTATATATACATAACTTATTACAGTATATCCTTATTATTTTACTAGCTCGCATGAGATATAGAAACCTCACTTTATTTATGTCCCTTTATCCTCTTTCATTTATAATATAACTGTCTCCAATATATCTTGTGCATACATTTAGAATCACACTGACAGTGTTAAAACTTTTGCTTCAACCTTCAAGAGAAATTTAGATAATTCAAGAGAAGGAAAGTTTATTGTATTTACCCATATTTTTGCTTATCATGTCCTTTCTTTCTGATGTTCTAAGGTTTTTGTTTTTAAATTTTTTTTTCTGTTTAGAGAACTTCCTTTAGCTATTCATTTGAGTAGGACTGCTGGGGATAAATTCTTAGTTTTCCTTAATTTGAGAAGGACTTTATTTCCCTCTCATTCCTAAAGGATATTTTTGCTGCTTATAGGATTCTAGGTCAACAGTTCTTTCACCACATGAAAATTATTGTTCTACTTCCTGCTGGCTTTCATGGTTTTTGATGAGAAATCTAACATCATTTTAATTGTTTTCTCCTAAAGGTAAGGTGTCATTTTTTTCTCTGCTTGCTTTTAAGAATTTTTCTTTGTCTTTAGTTTTAAAAAGTTTAATTATAATGTGTCTTCTTGTGAATTTCTTTGGGTTTATCCTGTTTAGGATTTCACTCCTCTTCTTAAATTGGCAGGTTTATACCTCTTGCTAAATTTGGAAAGTTTTCAGCTGTTATTTCTTTGAGTGCCTTTTCAGCCCTTCCCTCTTTCTCCTTTCCTCTGGGACTCTGCTCCCCCTTTTTGTTTGTTTGTTTACTTTGTTTCTGTTGTTCAGGTTGGGTAATTTCTTTTGTTCTATCTTTCAGTTCACTGACTCTTTCCTCTGCTTCCCATTTGGTTATTGAGGTCATCCAATGAGCTTTTATTTCAGTTACTGTATTTTTCAGTTCCAAAATTTCTGGTTCTTCTTTACATATTCTTTTTCTTTGCTGAGGCTTTCTATCTTTTCATATGCCTTAGGTTGCTTGTTTAAGCATTTTTATCATGGCTGCTTTTAAATTGTAAGTCACGTAGATCTTACATTCTTGTCTTCCTGGTGTTGGTGTCTATTGATTGTATTTTTTTCATTTGGTTTGAGCTCTTCCTGAGTCTTGGTATGATGAGCAATTTTTGCCTGAAACCTAGACATTTTTGTATTATGTTGTGAGATGTTCTATCTGATTTAAACCTTTTGTTTTGGCTGAATTTCTCTGACACTTCTTCAGTAGGGAAGTTGCAGTGCTGCCTTGTTCCTGCCAGGTGGAGGTAGAATCCAGGTTTCCCATATGGCATTTGTTGACATCTGAGGTGTGGGTGGAGGTGCTCCTCGTTACTGCTGATTAGGAGTGCTGGCTACCCACGTGGTCTTCACTGACACGGCAGGGGTAGGGTTTCATTACCACTCTGCAGGGATGGAATAAAAGCTCTGGATCCCTACTTGGTCTTCTCTGATACTGACTGGATATGGGTGTTGGGGCATCTTGGTATAGCCTCATGAGGATGGAAGTCTAGGCTCCACGCTTGGCTTTTGCTGGCATCAGTAGAAATGGGACCACAATTTTTATTGTAGTCTTTAACTGGAGTAGAGTGATTATTGGCTAAAAGTGTTCTGTCTTGCTGGACTGGTTCTTTCCAGACCCTTCAGCTGGAGGGAGCAGGCTTCCCCACCCCTGCCCCCTTGTGTGTGTTGGTACTTATGGGTTGTTGGCTTCTTTATTTCCTATGTGGAATATATGAAGCAAAAAGAAAATCCAGGGAACTCACAAATTCATTTCTTGGATACTGAGGTCCCTAGCCCATCTACCTTCTTCCCTTTACCTTTTAGCCTACTTATGTGAGTTTGATATATAATGTTATATTGTTTAGGGGTTTTAGTAGTACATACTGGAAGACACAGGGAAAAAAATGTCTATTCCATCTTTCTAGAAATGGAAATATACTCTGGACTTATGGATATTTATTTTATACTTTAGGTTCTAATCCAATACTATTTTCTTTTTTGCTCAAAGTTTTCCACCCATGTTGGGAGTGGCTTTCCTTTTTGCAGCAGAATCCACCTGGGTTGCTTCACTGGCCAGGGAAGGAGGGAACCTCATCTCATGGAGGGGCCAGGCCTCCATTTCAGTGTGGAAGGAGAGGCTTGGCTTCTTTCAAGCCCTCTTCGATCTGACAGCTTGAGTAGAGGCCTTACTTGAAACCATTTCTGTGGCTCCCCCAATAGTTTTTCTACATAAGTTGGAGGTAGGCTAATTAGTTGATTTCAGGGCAAAGGCACCAGACTCCTCTCTCTCCTCCCTAGAGCCTTGATCTTGCCCATTTGATTGTGACAATTCTTCCTGCCATCTTAGCTTGTGAGGAAATGGGATACAGCTAAGGTGATCACTTATCTGGGGTGACAGCAAGTAAACATGAAAAATGTGCTGAGGAACACAAGAGGACAGTGATCAGAAAGGCTTTTTCTTTCAACCTAAATCATGATGTTTTGGGCATCGGCTAGAGTTTTACAAGTTATTTATAACTGTCCATCCCTGTTAGGGGATATATGTTTTATCTAAAAATAGGTAATCTTTCCTAATCAGATGATAAATGTGTGTGTCCCAAATGGAAGCCCCATAGTTAGCCACCTCATTACAGAAGTTCAGGTGAATAATGGAAATATTACCAGCATGACACTGGATCAGATGCTTTAAGATACTCAGTGTCTGGAAGTTAGGGCTCTCTGAGTTCTTTGGTGGAAGCTCCTTCATGTTAGTAGAGGTAGCCCTTACAAGCCAAGTCCTTTTAGAATGATATTCAAAGTACTTCTTATTCCTAGCAGCTAATGATTGTGTGTGTAGGAGGTTATGTTGTGTTCCTTTGGAGTTTATGTTGCATACAGCCAGCATCTGGCTCTTTATCTCCAATCCTTCTTGAGGGATCCCAATGGGGCATCTCAGTCCCAGGCTTAGTGGGTGTCTAATACTCATTTCCTCTTCACACAATGGGAAATTCAGAGTGTTAGAGCTGGTAGGAACCTAATTACTGCTTCTCAACCCTGGTTGCTATTTAGACATTTCTGGAAAAATAAAAAACACTAACACCTGGGCCCCATCTCTAGAGATTCTGACTTTTTACACCAGCCTGATAAAGTAGGTAGTGTTGTTATTTCCACTTACTAGAAATAGACCATGAGACCTGGGCTAAAAACTTTCTCTCAGACTCCATAGTTACCCATGGAGAAGAAGGATTTGAGCCCAAGTGGTCTGAATTTGGAGTCCTGTGTTATAATAACACACTACCTGGAGGTGGGCCTTGCTTGACACACATGTTTCCTCCTCCTATGCCAGAGATTCTTAAGTTGGAATCACCTGGGGGAGATTTTAACAAACATGGATACCTAGATCCCATCCTCTGAGATTCTGGTCTGGGTTGGGGCCAGTGCATTGATGGGTTTTTAAATATCTCCAGGTGATTTTAGTGGGCATGCAGGGTCAAGAACCACTGTCTAAGCTTGATCATTTGGGCCACCTGCCACTTTTTAGAAATAGACCCCAATGCCCAGAGGTGGAAGTGAGCCAGAGGTAGTGCCAGGACTCATATGCTGCTCAACTTTCTACATAGAAGAGGCATCTGGCTGAATAAGGGCCTTGATCTTTTTATTTATTTACTTACTTCTGAGGGTTACATTTTTATTAAAATACGTTTTAACCAGTTGAGGACATTGCAAGATTGGGAAATTTTACATAGAGGTCCAGATTTCAGAATACACTAGAAATGTCAGAGCATCTAGTAACACTTGGCTGGAGCTGAGCACTAGCTGATGCCTTGTGGCAGGGTTGTCCTCACCAGTTAGAGCCATCCCATTGCCTTCCTGACACTCCCATCACTGGCTCCCAAGGGTGCTGGAGTTTACAAGCAACATATTCCTCCCATGCCATCCTTCATCATAAAGAGTTGTTTAGTTGTCTTAGTTGCTTTTCTAGATTGCAAACACCTTAAGGTTTTCAACCTGGGGGCAACTCTTTTCCCTAAGAACATTTGGCAATGCCTGGAGATCTGTTTGGTTGTCACACTGATGGGGGTGAAGTGGGCTCAAATACTTCTAGTGGGTAGAGGTCAGAGAGGCTGCTAAACATCTTACAACAAACAGGACAGTCCCCACAACTAAAAATTATCTGGCCCTGAAGGTCCGTAGTACTGAGGTTGAGAAACTGCCATAAGGGTAGTGTCTGTGCCCCTTGCTCACCTCTGAATCCCCGGCCTGGCCGGTGGCACACAGTAGACAGTCAATTAAATGTCAGCTGGTGGCCTGACTGATATCAGACTGTTGGCTTTTCCCCTGCTCCCACTGGGTTTCTGCCTAACGCACTGTTGCTTTGCTCTGTGTGCACCATATGGCCCTGCAATAAATGAGTGAGTCAATAAAAAGCCTGCCATATGCGAAGTAAGTGATCTTATGAATGAAATCCAGAGCAGAGACACAATTATTTCATCTGAAGAAAGAGACTAATTAAACACTCGATTGCAGCAAGCACATTTGTTGGGAGAACTGAAAGCTTTCTGCTACAGGAAGATGTATTGCTCATTCCTAAAGAAGGGTAATAGGGAGGAAGTCTTAATCATGCTTTTAATGATCAAAGGTGTCTTTAAAATCAATCCTTTCATTAACTGGGTGAAGAATGATTCTGACCTAGTGGGACATTTCAGGCGGCATAAATTAATTATAAATTGCTGCAAACGATCTGCCTGGTATCTAGCTCCTATACCTTTGCTGGAAGGGGTAGGAGAAAATTCAGTTAAGGCTCTGACAGAGCTAATATTAAATAACCATACCAGCTGGGGTATGCCGAATTAAGGTTCTTGTCACCCTTTTGATGACCACTTGGTAATGAGGTCCAAGCTGGACTTAGCCTGGCTACCACTGTGTCTGGCTTTGCAGCTCTATCCAGAGTAAGGTGACAAATTTAATTTGTCTGGGACTGTCTCAATTTTAGTATTCAAAATCTGTGTCTGGAAAATCCCTTCCCAGGATGTGAAAAGTTCTGAATTTCAGTGATGAGTATAGAAGATTATGGGAAAAGTACAAAAACCATACTATGGCCCAAAATATAGGGCTGAAAGCAATACTGTTTTAGTGTCAACGGGATATGGAATAGGTGATAAGTTGCCTTCTGTAGTTGCTGTGGCTGTTTTTGCCCCTGACTGCTGAGGTTGGCAACCATGGGCAGCCTTTTGAAGGTGCCCTTTGTTCATCCTTGCTCATCCAAGACTTGTTTTCCCCATTTATTCAATAGAGATGATAAGGTCCCCCCCTGCCCCCCTCCCCCGAGACTTGTAATGAGTGTCAAATGAGACAATGCCATCAAATGCCTACTGAAGAGCTTGGTTCAGAGTAAGTGACCAACAAATGTTAACTGCCATTAATGAAATAATTGTACCGCAATGATTATTGTTAGTGCTATTATTATTACTACTAGTGTAATCTGCTGAGTGCGTGTGGTCAGGCAGGATGGAACCGCACAAGTCTTTGCCCTGAGCGTCTTTTTCGTAAGCACCAGATCTTCTGTGGATGTACAGGGAGGTTGGGGATTTCTGTTGTATGTGGCAGAGAGACATGGAGCGATTGATTGCCTTGGACCAGGCTCTCTGGTGGGCCTGAAGTCCAGTCACCTAGGTAGAGACTTTTGGGAGTAGAGGTGGGAAATAGGGAGACCAGTTGGGGCCCCCAAAGACCCAAGTTTAGAGTGATGATGGATTTACTTAGCCTTTTCTGTAGAGAAGTCCCTTCCATGAGTTGTGGTTTGGGTGTCATATACACTATGAAACTATTACCACAATGAAGAAAATGAACATATCCTTCATGCCCACAGCTTGTACAGTCTCTCATTCCCTAACCTAAGGCCTGAAGATTTTCTTCTCTGTTTTCATCCAGAAGTTTATTCCCTAACCTTTTACACTTAGGTCTATGATCCATTTTGAATTGAACTGCAAAGTATGGATCAAGGGTTAAGCTATCACCATTTGTTGATAGCATCATTACCATAGTTCCTTTCACAAAACCTAGTTGCTGATATATATGTAGTCATTTTCTCAACTCTCTATTCTGTTCCGTTGATCTCTTTATCTATTTTGATGCACGCACAACACTGTCAGGACTATTGTAGCTTTATAATCAGTCTCCAATGTTGTTCCTCCTTTTCAAGGTACCCTCCAATACAATATTAAATAGAAGTGATGAGTTGGCATCCTTGCCTTGTTCCTGATCTCAGGGAGAAAGGCATTCAGTGTTTTGTTTTAATGAAGGATGAAGGCATTCAGTGTTTTGTTTTAATGAAGCTTTAATGAAGCTATAGGCTTTTTGAAGATGCCCTTTATAAGACTGAAAAAGTTACTCTATTCTTAGTTTACTGAGAATTTTTATGAAGAATGGATGTTGGATTTTGTCAAATGCTTTTCCCAAGTCTGTTGAGATAATCACAAGGTTTTCCTATTTTTAACTTACTAATATATAGTGAATTATATTGATTGATTTTTGAATGTTAAATCAATCTTGCATTTCTAGGATAAATTGCATTTGATGACGATGTATATTATTATTTTTTAAAGTTTATTTATTTTGGGGGGGAGAGAGAGAGAAGGAAAGGAAGGAAGGAAGAAAGGAAGGAAGAAAGGAAGGAAGGAAGAAGGAAAGAAGGAAAGAAGGAAAGAAAGAGAGAATCCCAAGCAGGCTGTGTAGTGGCAGTGTGGAGACTTACATGGGGCTCGAACTCATAAAGTGCCAGATCATGACCTGAACCGAAATCAAGAGTCAGACACTTAACTGAGTGAGCCACCAAGGCGCCCCTAAATGTATGTTATTTTTTACATAGTGTTGGATTTGATTTGATAAAATTCTGTATAGAATTTTTGCATTTATGTTCATGAGGGTTATTTGATATTTTTTTTGTGATATCTTTCAGGCTTTGATATTGGGGTGATTCTGACCTCAGAGAAAAAGTTGGGAAGTATTCTCTTATCTTGGATTTTCCAAAAAACTTGTATTGGTATTATGTTTTTCTTAAATGCTTAGTAGAATTCACCAGTGAAACCATCTGGGCCAGGAGTTTTCATTAAATATCATTAAAAACATTTTAAAAAATATTTTATTTTTATTTATTTATTTTTCTTTCTATAATTCATTTATTTTTTATAATTTACATCCAAGTTAGTTAGCACATGGTACAACAATGATTTCAGGAGTAGATTCCTTAAGCCCCTTACCCATTTAGCCCATCTCCCCTCCCACAACCCCTCCAGCAACCCTCTGTTTGTTCTCTATATTTAAGTCTCTTATGTTTTGTCCCCCTCCCTGTTTTTATATTATTTTTGCTTCCCTTCTCTTATGTTCATCTGTTTTGTATCTTAAAGTCCTCATATGAGTGAAGTCATATGATATTTGTCTTTCTAAGACTAATTTCGCCTAGCATAATACCTGCTAGTTACATCCAGATAGTTGCAAATGGCAAGATTTCATTCATTTTGATTGCCAAAAAAATACTCCGTTGTGTATATATACATATACATATATACATATATATATATATATATATATATATATATATATATATATATATATATATATATATATGGTTTTACTTTTAAGTAATCTCTACTTAATTCAGGGCTTGAATTCATGACCCTGAGATCAAGAGTTGCTCACTCTACTGACTGAGCCATCCAGGTGCCCTCTTTGTTATAGTTTTTAAACTATAAATTAAATTTCTTTAATAAATAAAAGGCTATTCAGGTATTTACTGGTTCTTGAGTGAGCATTGGTAGTTTGTATTTTTCAAGGAATTTTTCCATTTAAGTTGCCAAGTTTTATTGGCATAAAGTTGATCATAATATCTTGTTTATTATCGTTTTATTTGTAGAATCTATAATGATATTCTCATTCCTAATGTTGGTAATTTGTGTCTGCTCTCTTTTTGTTTTTCTACCTGGTCAGTCTGCTTAGATTTATCAATTTCATTAATGTTCTTAAAGAATCAGCTTTGGGTTTTGATTTTCTCTATTGTTTTTCTGTTTTCTGTTTAATTGATTTTTGATCTTTCTGATTTATGATATTTTTACTTAGGTTTGATTTGCTTTTCTTCACTTAGTTTTTTAAGGTGGAAGTTGAGGCCATTGATTTGAAATCTTTCTTCTTTACTAATATGCTTTTTAGTGCTATAAATCCCCCCTTACACACTGCTTTAGTGGCATTGACAAATTTTTCAAATATATTTCATTTTAATTCACTTCAAAATACTTTCTTTTTCCTTTATGGTATTTTCTTTGACCTATGGGTTATTTATTTTTTTTTTTAATTTTTTTTTTTCAACGTTTTTTATTTATTTTTGGGACAGAGAGAGACAGAGCATGAACGGGGGAGGGGCAGAGAGAGAGGGAGACACAGAATCGGAAACAGGCTCCAGGCTCCGAGCCATCAGCCCAGAGCCTGACGCGGGGCTCGAACTCACGGACCGTGAGATCGTGACCTGGCTGAAGTCGGACGCTTAACCGACTGCGCCACCCAGGCGCCCCAACCTATGGGTTATTTAGAAATCTGTCATTTAGTCTAAACATTTGAAGACTTTCCAGAGATCTTTTTGTTATTGATTTTTAATTAAATTCTGTTGTGGAAGGAAACTATACTTTGTATGACTTGAATTTTTAACTTATTGAAACTTGTTTTATGGACCAGAATCTTGGTAAATGTTCTGTATGTATATGAAAAGAATGTGCGTTCTGCTATTATGAAGTCTTCTATAAATATCAATTAGGTCAAGTTGATTGATTTTGTTCAGTTTTTTATATTCTTACTAATTTCTTGCCTACTTCTATCAATCATTGAGAGAGGATTATTGAAATATCTCACTATATATTAAAGTATCTTGCTATATTTGAAATATCTCACTCTTTCTCCTTTCATTTCTTTTTTTATTAATGTATTTTGAAGCTCTGTTATTAGGGCCATAAACATTTAGGATTATTATATCAACCTGATGAATAGCTCCACTTATCATTATGAAATGGTGTTCTTAATTCCTGGTGATATTCTTTGCTCTTAAATGCAATTTGTCTGATATGAATATAGCCAACCTGATCCATAGAAACTGAGATAAATTTTTTTTTGTTATAAGACTGCAAGTTTGTGACAGTTATGCAGCAATAGAAAATCAATACACAGGGTATAGAGTTTTAGGATGGAGATTTTTCTCTCTGTACTTTAAAGATGTAATCCCACTCCTTGCTTGTATTACTTCTGATAAAAAGTCTGCTGTCATCCTTCTCTTTTTGTTTCTGGGTATGTAATATGTCTTTGAAAAAACTGGCTACTTTTAAGGTTTTTTTTTTTTTAATTAAAAAATTTTTTTTAAGTTTATTCATTTCAAGAGAGACAGAGTGATCAGGGAAGGGGCAGAGAGAGAGGGAGAGAGAAAAATCCCAAGCAGGCTCTGCACTGTCAACCCTGAGTCTGATGCAGGGCTCAAACTCATGAAATGTGAGACTGTGACCTGAGCTGAAATCAAGAGTTGGACGCTTAACCAACTGAGCCACCCAGGCACCTCTAAGGTTTTGTTTTTTGTTTTTTTGTTTTTTAAATAAGTGATTTTGAGTAGCTTTACTACAATGTGTCTTGGGATCATTTCTTCATATGTCTTATGTTTAGGTGCATTGAGCTTCTTGATCTGTGGGTTTATAGTTTTCATTAAATTTGGAAAAATTTCAGCAATGATTTCTTCAAATATTTTTTTCTGTGGTCCTAATCCTCCTGTCTCTTCTCCTTTGGTGACTCAGTTACATATATATTAGGTGGCTCGAAGTAGTCTTACAGCTCATTGATACTTTGTTTATTCAAACAATTTTTTCTTTATATATTTTCATTTTGGGGAGATTTTATTTCTATATCTTAAAGTTTACAAATCTTTTAAAAATTTTTTAAAAATGTTTATTTATTTTTGAGAGAGAAAGAGACAGAGTGTAAGCCAGGGAGGGTCAGAGAGAGGGAGACACAGGATCTGAAGCAGGCTTCAGGCTCTCAGCTGTCAGCACAGAGCCTGACGTGGGGCTTGAACCCATGAATGGTGAGATCATGACCTGAGCTGAAGTCGGACGCCCAACTAACTGAGCTACCCAGGACCCCACAAATCTTTTCTTCTGTGATGTTTAGTTTTCCATTATTTTACTGAGTGTATCTTTAATCTCAGACATTACAGTTTTAATCTCTTGGGTTTGATCTTTTATTTATTTGTTTATTTTTGACATCTTCCATTGCTCTACTTAACTTTTCAAACATATGAAATACAGTTTAATACTATTTTAACATTCTTGTGTGATAGTTCTAATACCTGTGTCAGTTCTGGGTAAATTTCAGCTGACTTTTTCCTCATCATGGCTATTATTATTTTTATTATTTTTAAGTTTGTTTATTCTGAGAGAGAGAGAGTGTGAGCAGGGGATGGGGCAGAGAGCGGGAGAGAGAGAATTGTAAGCAGGCTCTGCACTGTCAGCACAGAGCCTGACATGGGGCTTGATCTCATGAGCTGTGAAATCATTATCTGAGCTGAAATCAAGAGTTGGACACCTAACTGATGAGCCACCCAGGCACCCCTATTATTTTTATTTTTTTAATTAGGGAGAGAGAGCGAGCAGGGGAAAGTGCAGCAGGAGAGAGAGAATCTCAAGCTTGGGGCTCCATGTGGGGCTCCATCTCATGACCCTGGGATCATGACCTGAGCTGAAATCAAGAGTTAGACACTCAATCAACTGAGCCACCCAGGTACCCTGATCATGGCTGTTATTTTTCTGTTTCTTTGCATACCTGGTAATTTTTCATTGGATTCCACAATTTGACTTTTACCTTCTTTGTGCTGGATGTTTTTGTTTCCCTGTAAATATTTTTGAGCATTGTTCTGGGATGTATTTACATTACTTGGAAATAATTGATCCTTTTGAGTCTTGCTATTAAGATCTGTTAGGTAGGACCAGAGCTGTGTGTAGTTTGGGGTTAATTATTACCCACCACCGAAGCAAGGCTCTTACCCTGTGAATTATGAAGTTTTCCAGTCTGATGGTACAGGAAGTTTCTGGTCCTCTTGAGTGCTGTGTATTTTTCCCTCTTATGCTTTTAGGTGATTCATTCTCTAGTCTTGGGTAGTTGCCTCATGCACTCTAATAAGTACTCTGCTGAATGTTCCTAGAGGACCCGCTGCAGATTTCTAGAGCTTTCTCCATGTGAAGGTCTCTCATTTCTGATACTTTGTCCTGTGAACCTTAGCTGCTTTATCTCCCTGGGCTCTCAGTTCTGTCTCTCAGGGCTTCTCCTGAGTGCTGCACAGATTTTCCCTTTTAGTTTCACAATCTGGAAACTGTGCCAAGGCAGCAAGCTGGCCACTGTGGGTTCATCTGGTCTGTATCTGACTCTCTGGGACCATTGTCTTTCACTCTGATAATCAGTCTCTTGAACACTGTTGTTTCAAACATTTTTGTCCAGGTTTTTAGTTTCAGGAAGTAGGGTATATCTGGTCCTTCTTCTACCTTGGCTGGAAGCAGAAGTCCAGACCTTTTGTTTTATTGCTCAGATTCTACCTACATTCTGGTTTCACCTCACTGTTGTGGTTTCAAGAGTTAGAACATTTTTCTATCTTTCCTTTTTTTTTTTTTTTTTTTTAAGATTTTATTTTCAAGGGGCGCCTGGGTGGCTCAGTCAGTTAAACATCCAACTTCAGCTCAGGTCATGAGCTTGCAGTCTGTGGGTTCAAGCCCCACATCAGGCTCTGTGCTGACAGCTCAGAGTCTGGAGCCTACTTCAGATTCTGTGTCTCCCACTCTCTCTGCCCCTTCCCTGCTCACACTCTGTCTTTCTCTCTATCTCTCAAAAATAAACAAACATTTAAAAAAAAAGATTTTATTTTCAAGTAATCTCTACACCCAACATGGGGCTTGAACTTAGAATCCTGAGATCAAGAGTCACATTCTCTACCAACTGAGCCAACCAGGGGCCCCACTACCTTCCTCTTCTTATCTAGTCTGCTTTCCGCAATGTTTTGGTGACCTCTATGCTTTCCCCTGAATTCTGTGTCTTAATAAATTCTATTTATACTCACTAATCTTGGTTGACTTTCATCCTCTAATGTAATAAATTTCTTTTCTGACCAATTGTATCTGACATATACACAATGCATTTCTTCTTCACCCTCACATCCATCAACCAAGGAATGGTAGTACTGCCCTGCTGCCATCGACTGAATTGTGTCCCTCGAACATCATATATTCAAGCCCTAACCTCCAGTGTGTTGGTATTTGGAGGTGGGGCCTTTGGGAGATAATTAGATTTAAATGAGGTCATGAAAGTGTGACCTTTATGATGGGATTAGTCTCCTTATAACAAGAGCTCCCTCTCTCCAGATGTACACACTAAGGGAAGGCTATATATATGAGGACATTTTGAGAAGGTGGCTGTCTGCAAGCCTGGAAGAGCTCTCACAAACCAAACCCTACTGGGCCTTGATCTTGGACCTTCCAGACTCCAGAACTGTGAGAAAATAAATTTCTGTGGCCAAAGCCACCCAGCGTACGGTGTTCTGTTATGGTTACCTGAGTAGATTAATAGACCTGCCATATTTATGCAAACATTTGCTCTTTCTCTTCCTTTCTTCTTACTCAGGATGCCATGTTGGAGTTTTTCTCCCATTCAAGCTATTTTATAACCCGTGGTCTAGTGTGTTTCATCCTCTCCTTCCCCTGCCCTGTTCTAGGCTAAGCCTTCCTGGTCTATAACAGCCTTTTTCTTTCTGGCTCTCTACACATGATGCGATGGTACTTCTATAAAGCTCAGTTCTGGTTATGGCACATCTCTTTTCCTATACCTTCAGTGACTCCCACTGTCCTCAGAAATGGGTGTTTAAGGTTTTTGAATTCTGTCTTCCAAAATGCTGTTTTTAACCTGCCAATTGGAAGGATGTATTTTCTCCTCTCTGCCCCAATAGGGGGTTTCTTTTCCTTTGCAGTCATTGCATATATCCCTGTCTTTCTGGTCATAAGTTGAACTGCTGTCTCCTTACTGGTCTGAAAACTCCCTGATCAGGGTGAAAACACCAGGATCAGCACACCTCATAGAGCTTTGCACATAATAGATGCTCACCGAATGCCTGCATCACAGGCGTTTTATTTCATTATTTTATTTTAATTTAAAAAAATGTTCGTTTATTTTTGAGAGACACAGAATGTGAGTGGAGGAGGGACAGAGAGAGAGGGAGACACAGAATCCAAAACAGGCTCCAGGCTCTGAGCTGCCAACACAGAGCCCAACATGGGGCTTGAACTCACAAACTGCGAGGTCATGACCTGAGCCGAAGTCAGGCGCTGAATTGACTGAGCCACCCAGGCACCCTTAATTGTCTAGATCTTAAAAATGACATGAGAAGAAATGTTTAGAAAAGAGTAGAAAATCACCATAACATCCCTATCCTAATACAACTCATCCAATTTTTGTTCTTCACCTCTTTGCATCTGCATTTTCAGCGCTATATTCACAATGAGCATACAAACCACAATTCTTTTTTTTTTAAAGCATACTACGCTGCACACTCCCCCCTGTGTTTAGCTTTATCATTTTAAGTAATTGTGATATTCCATTAAGTAGAAGTACTGTAATTTACCAGATTAGATTAAGGTTTATTAGATTCAAGCCTGTGGAAATGTAACCTGGTATCAGGTTTCCCTTTGTTCAGGGGACTTGGGTCTGCTTTGGCCCACACCCGGGCCTGCAATTAATGTAGCTTAGCCCCTTCACTGGTTTTCATGAGAAATACAAGCAGACCAAGCACTTTTTGGCCTTGTTTACTAAAGATCTAAGGGCCTAGGCAGGGATCACATTGCACAGTGCAAGTCTTTACTTGAAAAATCTTCATTAACCATAACCCCCTCTCTGTAGAGGACCCCCAACTCTAGCTCTCACTCTGCCCCACCCCATACCTAGGGTTCAGCCTTCCTTCTCAGTTTCCCCAGAAGTGAAAATTTCTCAACATGTTTTCCAGGGCAAGTCACTTCACCCCAGTAACTTCATTAAGTGAAACAGTAAAACAGTCCTCCAGGTATGGGATTTACCCCCCTGGGTAGATACAAAGCATAAGGGGTTACAAATAACATCCCTCAAACCACTCTCCACCCTAGGCTATCTATATAAGGGATGGGAAGAAAAGTGGTGAGTACAGCACAAGGCTTGCTATGGGCTCCCTGCCTGTCTCTTGAGGTGAAACTTAGTCTGAGTCTCCCTGGGATGCCCTGTCCATGAGTACCAATGGTTCTCAATCCAACCCGAGGTCTGCCAAGGTGGGATGCTGACTCATCTTTGAAGGTATTGGCTGGTCTTGGCTTTTGGCATACAGGAAGGGAAAATGTGGATGAATGGGTGCTTTTCTGGCAATGCATTAACTTGGAATGGGATTCATGGTGCTACAATAATGCCGAGGCAAGTGTTTCTCAGCTCAGGGGAGCTGAGATGCCTGCTTGTCTTGGAGGGGAATTGCTGTAGACTGAATGCATCCCTCTTCTTTCTTTCTGTCTTCTGGGAAAACCAGCATCTTAATGGTGCTGGACTCCTACTACTCATGGCCAGTTACTGGGATCTCTGGGTTGAAGAAATCTGGATCAGATTGGCCTAAGCTGCAGGGGTCTATGGCTCATGTTGTTGGGAAGGGCTCTGTGACAACTCATGGAGTTGGTAAAGGAGCTACAGCAACCAGGTTTGGGACTGAAATTTTACTCAAACCAGCTATGATTTGCTCTTCTCCCATGTATGTCCCCATTTTATCTCATGCTTGATAAATTCTCTCCAGCTGAAAACAGGCCTCTTTCTCCATGTTTCAGGGTGGAGAGCCAATGGTATTCACCTCTCACCTCCATGTTTTTCCAGTACCAGAATTGGTCTCAGGGGGAGACTTTTGGTTCAGCCTGGGGATCCTCTAGACCAATCCCACGCAGGAGAATTGAATACTGTGATGGGTCACAAGTCTCAGATATAGAGGCAAATAGCAGAAAAGGGGAGATTGGAAAGCTTGTATGTCAGAGAAACAGTCCTGTGCTATAGCAACTGGGCCCCACTCCTTCCTGCATCCAAGAAGTCACCAGTATGGCTGCTCGTACTGGTGACTCAGTTTTGAATTGAGGTCTCTGTAGACTTTGTACCCAATTCCAGATAATTAAATTTCACTCACCTTGCTTAAACTCAGGTGCGATTCTAATCCTTTTGAAACTCTTTTCTAGAAATCATATTGAAATGAATGTGATCATATGATCCATCATACATTAACACAAACTAGTACCTTTCTACTCCCTTGTATAAAGGTGTTAAATCTCTAGGTACACATTTCATACAATGTCTGTGTATATGGTCAAGCATGTCTAATTTGAACTACTTGTGGGAAGAACAGTCTGATTTAGAAAAACATCTGAATCCTAACTTATAATTTTACATAATTCGGGTTCCCAAATTACTGATTAGGGTGCTAACTACAGACAAATGATAGCACTCTGGATGGTTTAGGTAGAAATGACTCTGGGAAATCTGGCTAGCCCACGGAATGGTAGGGCTGAAGAGTCTTGAGTCTACACTCCAGGAATAGCTTCTAAAACCACACTGTAGAACTCAGCTACCCAGGGAGCTGCTGCCTCTCCATGATCAGAGAACTGCTGAACAGGGACACCACCTGCCACAGCTCCTGCCCCAGAACTGTCCCATCTCTGCTGCAATCTGTCAGGATGGGTGCATTGCACCTCTCTCTCCCCACGTAACTCCTTCCCAAGTCAACACTTTATGCAAGCACTTTTTCCTCCATGCAACTTAGTTCTCAATTGATATATTGTGCAAGTACACAACACGTGACTGTTGGACCTAAATCACACCTGGAACTCTAGCTGCCAGGGAACTTAGGAAAGCCCTTGTATGAGCTTCCTGGGAGTGTTCTTCTGTGCAGCACAAGGGGGTTGGGCATTGGAACAGATGTTGAATGAGCATCTTCTCTGTTTGCATTCCCCATAATGCCTCATATAGAGAAGGTGCTTGATGAATGTTGGTTCAAATGTGTGTGTGCATGTGTCAGTGTGCCTACATGCTCACTATAGACTGAATGTTTGTGCCCACCCAAAAGTCATATGTTAAATTCTAATGCTCAGTGTGATGGTATCTGGAGGTGGGGCCTTTGGGAGGTGACTAGGTCATGAGGATGGACCCACATGAATGGGATTAGTGCTGGAGGCTCCCTGGCTCCTTCCACCTTGTGAGGCTACAGTGAGAAGACGGTTGTTGATGAACCACAGGGCTCTCCCTACATACTGGATCTGCTGGCACCTTGATCTGGGACTTCTCAACCTCTTCTGTCATTCGTAAGCTACCCAATCTGGTATTTTTGTGATAGCAGCCTGAATGGATCAGTGTGTGGATGAGAACAGAAGGTGCTGGACTGAGAATCAGCTGACCCACATTCTGAGTAAGTTCCCTTCCCTGTCTGGGTACCACTCTATCTGTCAGATTATGGAATCTGGAGAAAGGGTCTCAAAGGTCCCTTCTAGTTTGGATAGTCCGTGATCCTCTGAATTTTTTCATGATAACTGAGATCCAGCATGGAAATCAGTGAAGTCAATAGAAAAAGCTTTTGCTTTTGATATGCCGATGCCTGCCTATTTCCCTAAGAGGATGTGAAGAAATGAGTAATCTTTAGATATTTTCACATTATATATACACACTCAATGCACATCTTTGCCCAAGGGAGAGTGGTTGTTTTTTTTAACTCCTTAGCACCGTAGAAAAGCTAGGGAAATTCCCTTCTGTCACTGATGCCTCCTACTGCAGAACAGTTCTAGTTCTGGGGATCAGAATATCTTGTGCCTGTAAGCTGGATAAAATATGTAAAGAAAACAAGACCTACGGGCATGGTGTAACACGTGCCTCGAGTGATCTCCCAGTAGAAATTTAATTTTGTTTCTAGTTCTTTGGGGTTATAGATAGGATTATATCTCTCAGGCAGAGAAAGTCATTAATCAAGAAAGGGGCCTCTTAATCCTTCTCCCGATTTCAATGAGACACTGTAAAATGCCTTTTGATGGCAAATGGCAAGTATCAACTGGGTGTGATTAGCAGGCTTCCATGGCAGGCTTGCCGTGGTACCTTATACCCAGTTATTCACCAGCATAATCCCGTCTGACTGTCCTGGGGGCAGAAATGGGCAGAGGTGTTATGGTCTCTCTTAAATGGCAGGCCAACGAGGGAGAACCTGGATGTGGCATATGGGGTAGGTCCTTAGACATCAGCCTCAAAATATTAGAGGAGAATTTCCAAGGGATGTTGTATATGCCAGAAACAGAGCTTCACTGTCGACACATGGGTATGTCCCTCCTTTGTTGAGGTCAGAACTTCAAACCAGCTAGAGTGGTATGGGAGGGCCAGTCTCTCTCTTCCCTCCCTGTGCCAGTAGCTGTGCTAGTCCCTGGGGACACAGCAGTGTATGAAATGTAGTTCCTGTCTGCAAGAAGCCCAAAGAAGAAGAGTGACACATGGGTTTTCCTGGTCAGTTATTGGGGCATAACAACAACCTCAAGATCTTAGTTTGAGAATAAGTGCTTATTTAGCTTACGCGTCTGTGAATTGGCTAGAAGTTGGTCGATGTAGGCTTGGCATACACGTCCTCCTCATGACGTGGGGAGCGGTTCACCAGGGCAAGCAGAAAACACCAGGCTTCTTAAGGCCTAGGCTTGGGTTGGGCATGCTGTCACCTTTATCACATTCTGTTGATCAAAGCAAGTCACTTGACTCAGCTTTGAAAAACCAAAGGGTGGTTGCCTTGAGGGGGAGAATTCCAAAGTCATATGACACAGGGTGTTAACACAGGGGCAATAATGCAATCAATCATGATTAACCAATTGGAGTGATAAAGCATTTGTATTAGGGTACTTCCTGTTGCAAGTATCAGAAACACTCTGCAAACAAAGCCCAAGCGAACGTAGTGGCATATACAGGAGCTGACTGTGCATGGCTGGGTCCAGAGGCTCAGCCCTGGACCTGTTGTCAGGGATCTGTCTCTCATCCTCTTGGCCTGGCTCTCTGGTGTGTTGGCTTAATCTTGCAGATGGCATCTTTAATGCAGTTAGGTAAGATGGCTCTAGCAGTTTTGGGCTTTCTCCGTCTTTATTGCTGCCACTGGAGGAAAAGACACACCTCTCCCACCTAGTGAGTATATACCGAAGTCTTAGAGAAGGCTTTGGCCCACGTTAGGCCATGTCTTCATTTGTGATCCAATCATGTGACCAAGAGAGATGGAGAATTCTGATTGGCTAGTCTGTGCCACATGTCCAGTTCTGCATTAAAGGGACCGAAGGACCTATGATAGGCAAGCCAGGCACAAATAAAATAGGGAAAGGTAGTTTTTTCAAAAGAACAGGGCATTTTCACCAGATGGCAGAGGAAGGGTGCTGAGCACAAGTGAACCTCAGATGTATAGGGTCCAGTAGGGGCAAAAAGAAAGGAACAAAACGACCCTACTATTGATGGCAGACCCATCCCACTGCCCTTAGTGGTGTTCAGGAACAACACAAGGGCCCGTGATATGTTTGGGACAATAGGTCATCAATAGGAAAGAGCATTGGTCTGGCAGGCAAAAGACTAGGGTTTATGACCCAGCTCCACCACCCAATTAGGGTTAACAATAGACTGCGCCATCCAGGTTAAGACCGACACTGCATACCCAGGTGATTTGTAAGCTCTCTTCCTGTGTCTGTGCTTTGTGACTCTGTCATTGACCTTAAAGGATGAGCTGGAACATCTCAATGGTGTCTGTCTTTCTTTCTTTCTTTCTTTCTTTCTTTCTTTCTTTCTTTCTTTCTTTCTTTCTAATATAATTTATTGTCAAATTGGCTTACAACACCTAGTGCTCATGCCAACAAGTGCCCTCCTCAATGCCCGTCTCCCATTTTCCCCTCTCCCCCACCCCCCATCCACCCTCGGTTTGTTGTCTATATTTAAGAGTCTCTTGTGGTGTGCCTCCCTCCCTCTCTGTTTGTAACCAGTTTTTCCCCTTCCCCTTCCCCATGGTCTTCTGTTAAGTTTCTCAAGTTCTACCTATGTGTGAAAACATAGGATATCTGTCTTTCTCTGACTGACTTATTTCACTCAGCATAATACCTTCCAGTTCCATCCATGTTGCTACAAATGACAGGATTTCATTCTTTATCATTGCCAAGTAGTATTCCATTGTATATATGAACCACATCTTCTTTCCATAATTTGGGTATCGTTGATAGTGCTGCTTTAAAGATTGGGGTATATGTGCCCCTATGCATCGGCACTCCTGTATCCTTTGGATAAATTCCTAGTAGTGCTATTGCTGGGTCATAGCTATTTTTAATTTTTTGAGGAACCTCCACACTGTTTTCCAGAGTGGCTGCACCAGTTTGCATTCCCACCAACAGGACAAGAGGGTTCCCATTTCTCCACATCCTCGCCAGCATCTGTTGTTTCCTGAGTTGCTCCATTTTAGCCACTCTGACTGGTATGAGGTGGTATCTCAGTGTGGCTTTGATTCGTATTTCTTATGGGTGACTTTCTTTCCTCAACCATGTGGATAGAGATCAGGCATAGGTCTGCCAAGACTGAAGATGTTACCTGTATTATTGCCCATTCTGATGCAGCTTTTTGGCTTTCAGAGTGGGCATTGGTCTTTGGTGGGGAACCATGCAATGCATGCAAATGATTTAGCTCTGAGTTTTATTGAGCACCACCGTTGCTGTGCCTGGCACTTGGGCAGGGGACTGGCATTGCAGGTTCACAAGCCAAATGTGGTCTGTGCTTTCAGAAAGAAGTACAGGCTTGGGTGGTCACTTAGCCTCTTTGAGTGTCAGTCTCCTCATCCATAAAATGGGGATGATATCTATCTGCTTACATCACAGGGTTGTTGTTAGGGTCAGTTTATAGAAAAGCAAATGTGCAGCAGTATTTTGTACAGGCCTCATACACCTGCAAGGGATTACATTAAGATAGGATAATTATCTAATTGAGAGCAATGATTCCATATGTTCTTTTTTTATATGCACCTTTAATTTTATTTTTTATTTTTTTAAATTTATATCCAAATTAGCATACAGTGCAACAATGATTTCAGGAGTAGATTCCTTAATGCCCCTTACCCATTTAGCCCATCCCCCCTTCCACAACCCCTCCAGCAACCCTCAGTTTGTTCTCCATATTTATGAGTCTCTTCTGTTTTGTCCCCCTCCCTCTTTTTATATTGTTTCTCTTCCCTTATGTTCATCTGTTTTATCTATTAAAGTCCTCATGTGAGTGAAGTCATATGATTTTTGTCTTTCTTTGACTAATTTCACTTAGCATAATACCCTCCAGTTCCATCCATGTAGTTGCAAATAGCAAGATTTCATTCTTTTTGATTGCCGAGTAATACTCCATTGTGTATATAAACCACATCTTCTTTATCCATTCATCCATCGATGGGCATTTGGGCTCTTTCCATCCTTTGGCTATTGTTGATAGTGCTGCTATAAACATGGGGCTGCATGTGTCCCTTTGAAACAGCACACCTGTATCCCGTGGATAAATGCCCAGTAGTGCAATTGCTGGGTTGTGGGGTAGTTCTACTTTTAGTTTTTTGAGGAACCTCCATACTGTTTTCCAGAGTGGCTGCACCAGCTTGCATTCCCACCATATGTTCTTTAATGACACTCTCAGGATTACCAGAGAGCACCCACCAATTGACTACATGAGGAAACGGGGGTACACAGAAGCAGTGTGACATAGGCAGGCCACATGGCATGTCCGAAAGAGAACACGATCTCATGATCTCAGACCTGTGACCCTTATCTGGAGCCCCCTTAGTGGAAAACTTTTGGTCTAGAGGTAAGATTAGGTCCCTGATAGCATTAGAAGGCATTCCTAGCATTTCTTGGGCATAAGCCACCTCAGCCCCTCTGTGGGGAGTGTGTGATGAGAGAGGAGGGGCCATGGTACCATGATGATTCTCTCCTAGGACCTCCATGCCCTCAGCCTCTTCCCCCACTCTTGTCTCTTGCATGACATTTCCTTTTCTCCTTCTGCCTTTTGTTAAAATCCTGAAGGTCTGGCCCTTTAATAGCACCTCTGCCTCACAGGAGGGCAAGACACAACTCTGGCTGCCTCAGAGCACCTTGGCCCCACTAAGTTTATCAGAGCCACTCATGTCCTTGAGCTCTATCCCTGGCTAGGGCTGGGGCCGGAGGCTTCAGCCTGCAGCATGGGGCCCTGCAGTGGAAGTACTGGGGGCAATACTCAAGGGCGCTAGAAGAAGCCATGCGATGCAGAACCTGTGTGCCACCTGCCTCCATGAGGGACTTGGAGGAGTTAATGGTAAAAATATGTATGTGGGTAGAGAGCGGTCCATAAATACAGGATAAAAAATCCTATATGGGCGTGCCTGGGTGGCTCCGTCAGTTGAGCGTCCGACTTCAGCTCGGGTCATGATCTCATGTTCGTGGGTTCGAGCCCCGCATCAGGCTCTGGGCTGACAGCTCAAAGCCTGGAGCCTGCTTCGGATTCTGTGTCTCCCTCTCTCTGCGCCTCCCCTGCTTGTGCTCTGTCTCTGTCTCTCAAAAAATAAAATAAAACTTAATTTAAAAACTATACAGATAAGGAGAGATAGTAGCAGAAACAGAAATTAAGTAATTCTCTGCAGTCGAGGTCTAAATTTGGCCCTGGACTTCGTGGCATACAAGACAAAGAGAGAAATATGATGGGTTTCCTAGTCTCTTCATCGAAAGAAATGAAATGTTTAGAGAAGGCATTTTCCCTCTGGCACAATGGTCTAGGAGGATTTTATCCCCCGGGTCCTTATGTAAAGGATACTGTGTAACAGAAACCTCATGAGCTGATGCGTTTGTGGACTTCGTTATTTTTAGTATCTGTGTTTCCTCTCAGACTGTGGGTTCTGTGTAGGCAGCAGTCTGGTTTGTCTTGTTGATTGCTGGGTCTCTGCATGGGACAGAGGTCTCCAAGTTTGTTATTAGGATTTAATAAGAAGCATTTTAGGGGAAAGGCAAGCATTTTGTGAGTAATTAGAGGGACATCCAAGCCAAATCTGCAATGTCAGTGGAAGGTAAGGGATGGTTCCCTGGGTAAAGGAGCATCTTAGCAGAGACCTGCAGGAATTAGGTAAAAGGACAGGAAGAGAAATTGGTCAGGAAGAGAGAACAGCAAATGTGAAGGCCTGAGAGAGAATGGCCACTAGATGAAAGAGGTCAGTCATGGGCTCTCTCAGCGTAGGGCCAAGGTGGAGAGTGGGGGAAGGAGAAGGTTGGAGAGATAAGCAGGGGCTTTAAATGGGAGACAGGAGGTGGACTTTTCCCTACAGGCAATGGGGAGCCCCTGAAGGGTTGGGAAAGATCACTTGGCCACGTGTCCCTCCAGACATCTGGCTCAGATCTCCCTAGGCTCAGAATGAGAGGATCAGGATGGCAGGCACCCCAGGATTGACATCTCTGGCGAGAGCCTCAAATGCACATTCTGGCCTGACTGTCAGCTCCCCGAGGGCAGGCACACTGGCTGTGGTGTTCACCGTATGTCACAGTTAGACATTCCCCTGCCCAAGGTCTGATCCAATTGAGAAAGAGTTCAGAAGAGTCAGCAGATGGAAGCCTGTGTGAGGGTGGTATTTGCAGATGTGGCTTGGGCTGATTTCCCACAGACAGGGGGCACAGGTGAGTGGGGCAGGCCCCTTAGAAACTGACATGTGGAGGAACCTGAGCAGACAACTAGGGAGGGGGCTGGGCTCTGCATGGCCTATTTCTTTCTCCAGACTCACAGATCAGCTCATTTTTTTCCTCTCTCTGGGCGAGGAGTAAGGAGGGACAGGAGAGTTTGCTCAGGGAGCCCCTTCCACAGGGAAGGACACATCAGAAGTAGGAAAAGCGTTGCCTTATCACCCAGCCCGGTGCCTAGCACATAGTAGGCACTCAGTATACTCTGTGCCTTGTTTTCTCTGTGCCTTGAATGGGTACCTTGTGTGCACTGCAGACAGAAAAAAAGTCTTGTTCCTTACCTACCTGATTATCAGAAGGTGGTCTTACCCCCTGTCTTTAAAACCACTACCACCACCAGACCAGTGCTTGTCCTCCATTCTTTCCCTGAGGAAGGCCATCTCCCCTCCACCCCGTGGCTCTGGAGCTTTTTGTTCCTGGTCATTAAGCCCCCTCAGTTCCACTGTCCAGCCTGCCTCCTTGGACTTGGTGGAGGTCAGTGTCTGTGTCGCTGTCCCCTGTGTGCAGCACTTGGCCTGGCGTGACTCACTAGTAACCTGCCCTCTCCCAGGTGTGTGTGTGCTGAGGCCTTCCAGCTGTCCAAACTGGCAACAGGGATCCCCGTGAGCCTGGTAGGAAGGGGACTTAGGCCCGCTTGGGGTTTTGGTGGCTGGAAAATATCCCTTGGCCTGTGGATTTGCAGAAGGGGGGTGTGGCCTCATTAATATTCATGTCCTTGAATTAATCCCTGGATGGAAATCCCTGAACCAAATCCAAAGTTTTCCTTTCCAATCCCTCCAAAGTAGGAAGTTGAGAAGAGAGAGAAAAACCCACAGAACAGTAAATGAGAATGAAGCCTTGTGTCTCAGGACTTGGGAGGACCAGCTGGGGGAAGGGTCCTTCTTGTGTCAATGGCCAGTGGCTGGGAGCAGCCCTCAGCTCTTCCTGGTCTCAGGTGTTGGCAGCAGGAGTTGCCTATACTGGCCCTGCTTGCGTTAGATGGGTTCTGATGCCATCTTCCCTACTGATTGGTCAGGAGGAAAGGAGAGGGGCTCGGGATGAGAGAAATTCTCTCCACTTCTCTCCCCACGGGATTATAGAATGTGAGTACATTTGTTTCCTATTGCTGCTTGTATTGAATTATCCCAACATAGAGGCTTAAAGCAACCCAAATTCATTCTCCTACCACCCTGGAGGTCTGAAGTCCTGATATCAAGGTGTGGGCGGGGCTGCATTCCTTCCAGAGGCTCCTGGGAGAGAATTTGCTTCCTTACCTTTTTCACCTTCTGCAGGCCACCTGCTTTTCTCCACTTGCTGCCCCTCCCTGTATCCTGCACGTCCGCAGGGCAAGACTTCCCAGCTGCTCTCAGCTTCCATCATACCACCATCTCCATAATCTCTCTCCTGCCTCCTTCCTAGGAGGATCCATGGGAGTACATCGGGCCCACCTGGATAAATCTCCCCATCTCAGGATCCTTAACTTGATCACATAGGCAAAGTCTCTTCTTGCCACGTAAGGAAACATGGTCACGGGTTATGGGGAGGAGGACGTGGACATCTTTAGGGGGCCTTTATTTGGCCTACCACCTTGGGCATCTGGCTCCGTGTTTCCCAAATGAGTGATCCGTGGGGCCTGGCACTTCGGTGGCTTGCAGGGTGGGGCAGGAGGGGCCAGCTCGGATGCCCACCCACCTTTAGTCATGAGAAGCTGTATTTTTCTCTCTGGTGTTTACTGGGGTTCCGTGGAAGGTTTCATATGAAGAAAAGGTTTGAACACTGCTGATTTAATCTGATCTCTTTAGAATGAGGTCCAGAAAGGGCAAACGATTCACCTGATAATGAACAGTTAAAAAAAAAAATGGCAGATTCAGTGCTAAACTCTGGTCCCCTGACTAGGTCCCACAGGTAAATGCCCTTTCTACCGGTCCCTCTCAGGGATAAAAAAAAACAACCAAATTAAGAAGGGGTGTGTTTCCAGTCAGAGTGGCTAAAATTAACAACTCAGGAAATAACAGATGCTGGCGAGGATGTGGAGAGACGGGAACCCTCTTGCACTGTTGGTAGGAAGGCAGACTGGTACAGCCACTCTGGAAAACAGTGTGGAGGGTCCTCAAAAACTTAAAAATAGAACTACCTTATGACCCAGGAATAGCACTACTAGGAATTTACCCAAGGGATACAGAAGTGCTGATCCATAGGGGCATATGTACCCCAATGT
Organism: Panthera uncia; assembly: GCF_023721935.1. Classification (NCBI taxonomy): domain Eukaryota; kingdom Metazoa; phylum Chordata; class Mammalia; order Carnivora; family Felidae; genus Panthera; species Panthera uncia. The sequence continues at coordinate 72,965,560 of NC_064818.1, read as the reverse complement.
TTATAGCAGCATTTTCAACAATAGCCAAATCATGGAAAGAGCCTAAATGTCCATCAACTGATGAATGGATAAAGAAGATGTGGTTTATATATACAATGGAATACTCCATGGCAGTGAGAAAGAATGAAATCATGCCATTTGTTAACAACGCGGATGGCACTGGAGGGTATTATGCTAAGTGAAATGTCAGTCAGAGAAAGTCAGATATGTTTTCATGCATATGTGGAACTTGAGAAACTTAGCAGAAGACCATGGGAGAAGGGAAGGGAAAAAATTAGTTACAGAGAGGGAGGGAGGCAAACCACAAAAGACTCGTAAATACAGAGAACAAACTGAAGGTTGATGGAGGGAGCAGGAAAAACGGGAGATGGGCATTGAGGAGGGCACTTGTTGGGATGAGCACTGGGTGTTGTATGTAAGCGATGTTATCACGGGAATCTACCCCCAAAACCAAGAGCACACTGTATATACTGTATGTTAGCCAACTTGACAATAAATTGTATTAAAAAAATAATAAAAAGGAAAAAAAAAGGGGTGTGTGTGTCCTCATTTACTGGTACAATGATCCTGAGTGAAAAGCAGAGGGGCATTGTTTTTTGGGGGGGGTCTTTCTTCTTCCCTCCCTCCCTTTCTTTCCCTCTGTTTATGCTGAGAAATGCCCTGTTTGGTGACAACAGGTGGAGTTGCTGGAGTGTCACCAGGAAGAGACTTGAACCTGGCCGAGGCCTTCAGACAGGCTGCTGTTCCCATACTCGGCCTCTGCTATTCCCTCCTGCCTCCCCCACCCCCGATCCTGGCTCTGGCTAATTGAAATTGGTGGCGAGTCAGACACTCAGCCGTGTTCCTGCTCTGGGGCTTCTGGACCACAGATTGTCATTAAATTAACTGTGAAGATTTTCTGTGTGCGCTGGGAGGCAGTGATGCAGGGGACATGGAGGGACTCGGGAGCTGTCATTTGCTCCTCTGGCCGAGGCTCAGAACTGTTGCCCTGAGTGGCTGGAGATGCGATAATTCAGTCGGGGGAGCACTGCCTCCCCCAGCCTGGGCCAGGCCCAGACACACGATCCAACCGACCGGCAGCCAGACTGATTTGCAAAATGGAACAATTAAATCTAAAGCGAGCTGTCTGAACTGATTTTTCCCCTTCATCCTCAGCCAGTTCTGCAAACCCTTTTCCCGGCATTGTCTTCATTAGTGGCCAGGACAGCCTGGACAGGACTCAAATGGCTGGCTCCAAATTGTGTGCTCTGTGCCCTGAAACTCAGGCGTCTGTTACGCTCACCACCTGCCTGCACCGTTTGGATGTCCCTCTCCTGACTTCCCCAAAGTCAAAACTCTGGGGCATGCCCTGTGATTTCAGGGGCTGGGCAATTGTACCCAGCCACACAGCTGTGCAGGACCCAACTCCTGGGGGCAGCGTTTGCTTCGAGCCCTATGTGAATGGTACCTCCTGGTCTTATGCAGGCAGTGCCCCCATTCTGTCTGCACAGGATGGAAAGGAGGGATCATTTCTGTGGTTGGTGCTTATGTTCTGACTCTTTTGTGTCTGGTGCTCAGTGGGGATGAGGTGGAAGAAAGAGAGGCTTTTCTCTTCAGCAGATGGAACAGCCCCGTTTCATTGCTCACTTCCATCTCACCTGATAGATGGACACAGGATTGCTGCCCCTCTTATCAAGGAGTATAGGTTGAAAGGCCAGGGGTAGAAAGAACAGGGAAAAGAGAGGAGTCTTCCAGAGGCTCTAGGCAACATTCTGACGTAGCTTCTTAGAAAGATCACATGTCAGTACTCAAGATGGGGAAATGGAGGCTCAAGAAAGGTCAGGGCTCAAGCACACCATGGAGGGAGATGGATCAAGGCTAGCTTCTTTGTTATTCCTTGAGACCCTGGGCATATAGCTCTTGGGCTCAAGCATAGTACCTGGCACGACTGTATATTGGTTGACTGAATTAATGGGAGTACCGATGATTTATTGAAGAAGAAATGACAACTAGAGCCACAGCTCTTCAAAGCCAGCGCCATCTTGTTTTCATCTGTACATTCCCAGGGCCCAGAAAGGCCTGGTATGCAGCAGATATTCAATAAGGATGCATTAAAGTCAATGTAATTGGGAGCCAGATGGCTGGATCTGAAACGGAGAGGCCATCCCTCCCCTATTTAGTAGTTGTTTGGGGAAATTAAAGGGAGCCATCCTCATTGGAACTTTTGGCTAGCTGTGGAGTATTCCAGAGTGAGGAACATCCTTCAGCATTGGGGCAGTTGTCAACAAAATTGGACTCTGGTCCCCATGATGTGTTGATGGCTGAGTCTCTTCTCTTCTCTGGACCTAGGTATCCCCTTCAGTAAAAGGAGGAGGATGGGCTAAATGGTCCCCATGCCCTTCCCAGCTCCAACATCTTGAGAAAGCCTAGGGGATTCTAATGTAGCCTAGGACGCAGGGCACATGAGTCTGTGCTACTGGGTTCTTGTCCTAATGACATGGGAGATGTGGAGAGTGTCTGCTTCCCAAACACTTCCAGGCAATAGAGTCTGGAGCAGCCTGGGTTTCAGGGCCAGGAATCTGGAGGGAAAGTGAAGTCAGGCCCTGGTTTTTGGACTAGTGAGGGACCCACTCCCTAGCTGCCCAAGCAAGGAGGGCCTCTGGGAGGAGTTAGAACCAAGCCATAAACTGGATCTTGATGGCCTTGAGGCTGATGACATCCCTGGGGGCTCCACCTGGGGCATGTTGCTAACCTTGGGACACTGCATGGCAAAGTTGCCATTTCAAATGTCACTATTGCTAGTCCTGTGGATGGGGGCACTTCTGGGGAGACAGGCTGGGCTGTAGAGGACATTAATGGACAGTGTAGTGTTTACATGGCCCTCAGAAGAGCTTTGGTTTCTTTGTATTCCTGAGTGAACCCCAAACTGCTCTGTAAGAGCTGAAGGAAGACAGGTAGTCCCCATGGTAACCTAAAGATTCGTTCCTGGAATTGTTGAGTGACTCAAATGATCTGCCATTGAACCAGGTCACATGCAATGTTTCTTATCTTTTCCCCAGCCATCTTAGGGTCTGTTCTCCTATAACTCATTCTTGGGCCATATTTCAACGTTTGTTGAAATACCTTATCTAGGCTCTCTCAATAGTATTATCTCAATAGCTGCAAATGCCAATGTTTACTTATTGTAGTATATAGACATGTACAAATATATGTATATATGCATATATACACAGAAGAACAATACACAAGATCTCAATGCACACATGAAGATCTGGAATCAGACCAGTGCTTTGAGCAGCTCAGGTAATCTTCAACAAGGCTTCCCTCCTTTGTTCTCTCTCTCTGTGAACAACACGATTCACCGAGAAATCCAGAGTCCTTTGTCACTTAGATACATAATTCACCAAACCCTGTTGTTTCTACTGCCCAAGTGACTCTGGAATCCCGCCCACCATTTCTTGCTCCGAAAGACAGCTGCTTCTCTATGGTTTTCTGGGCCATTGGCCTCTGCTCTCTGATTCAGCCACATCTCTGACTGCTCCCTTGGTCTCCATGGCTCAGCCATTCCCAGGCCTCGTGGTTCTCTGAATATGCCAAGCTTCTTCCTCTGTCTGCCTTCCTCTGCTTGGAACACCCTTCTACACCTCTAGAGCCCCTGAGTATTTCTGTGACCAATGTGGATTATTTTTACTGATTCCTCTGGATTCAGCCTAGATATCTATTTCTCTTGCTGCCTTCTGCATTCCCTCATGTTGTTATGTAGTCTTCATTATAATCAGTTTCGTGCCTTCATAGGATTCTATCTGCTGGCATTCCCCCCCATCACATATTACTAGGCATAAAATGTGCTTCCTCTGTTTCACCATTATAGGTAGTGATGCATGGTGTTTTCGTGATCTTTGGGGGGCACTGTAGGGCAGTAATTAAGACTGGCTCTAGATTTGGATCCTGGTTCTATGGCTGTATCAAAAGTTGTCAAACTCTTAGTGTCTTGGTTTTATTATCTATAAAATGGGCATAAACAGTATCCATCTCACAGGGTTGTGAGAATTACATGAGAAAACACATATATAAAGTGTTTAGCATCTGGCCCAGTTACTATAACCTATTATTTCCTTTCTTATTGTGGATTACAGATATATTGCAGGTATATTCCCAGAAGTAAGATTATTGAATCAAAGGTTAGAAGGTTTTTATGGCTCTTGAAATGTTTTGACAAATTGCTTTTGAAAAAATTATTCCTCTTTCCCTCACACCAGCAATACCCCAGCAACAGCTGGTTGCTTTCTCTTGTCTACACCATAATTCAAAGTGCAGATCTTAGAAGATGAAAACCATGATGGACTCCATGTCTGTGCTTTTGGACCCTCTACCGGCTCGCTCCCACTCAGCTCACTCCTGTGCTCCTAGCCCAGAGGGCTGTCTCTTGCCTTTAGTGTGCCCTGTACTGCTTGGCACTGTATTTTTCTAATTGTTTTGTGCTATAATGATTTATTGAGGTATTAACTTATGTTTTGCTCTCACCGTGATTACTATCATTCCCTCCCCAATTCAAGATGGCAGCCATGCTTATTCTCTCCCATTAGTTGGGTTTGTGTTGCAAGGCATTGTGGGACCCATGTGCAGCATGGGGATGAGCAGGGCAAGAGCAAGGAGATGATGGGCACTAACCTGACCACTGGACCTGCCTGTTGGGATTCAAGCTGCAGCTATTGAAGCACTCAGAGATGGGACCAGATGGCAGGTGGGAATGCAGAGTCAGGTAGAGCTGCCTTGGGGACCTGGGAGGGCAGGGGCTTTATCTGTCTCATTCCCTGTTGGATGCTAAGCACTTAGCACAGTAGTAAGTGTTTAAAAATACTTGAAATGAAGGGATATATATTGAGGACAAGATCTCTGTGGGTGGCTGTGAGCATGAAACCAGGGTTTTGGTCAAAGATCCTGGGCTCAGGGTGGGGCCTGCTTTGTATTTATATATATATATATATATATATATATATATAT